>NC_056467.1:22511971-22588897 GCF_008729295.1 Plectropomus leopardus
CTTTTATGTCATCTTTTTATTTATTTTTATTTATTTAATATATGGTTCTTTTTAATTCCCTTTTATTTTGTGTATTTATTGCTTTTGTTGTTTGGGGTCTTTCATTTGTATTACCCTGTAGTGATATTTTGCACCCTGCATCTTGCATTAATTGTCGTCTTGTTTTAAGTTAATCTTAACTCTACCCTAGTTTTGTCTCGTCCGTGTTTAATTGGACTGTTTCGCTTTCTGTTGTTACATTGCCTTTTGCTTTGCTTGTCAAAGCACAATGTAAAGTCCATTTTTAAAGGTGCTATATAGATAATTTTATTTGATTGACAAGTGTTTCATAGACAATTTTATCTGAGCTGAGGATTTTTTTTTTTTGGTCTCATGTTGGTTTTTAATTTTTTGTTTTTATTATTTCCATTTATTTATTTTTAATTTGCCACTATTGCATTTTACCTTTTACTTGTTTTATGTTATCACACTTTTTGTATGTATTTAAATGTATTGTAAAGCACTTTGTAATTGTGTTTTGAAGATATCTATATAAATACAGTTTATCATTACTATTTATTATAACATGCAAGCTTTATGGTAGAGCCAGTGTCATATGTTGTTGACCACTGATCTCATAACCCAAGCAGATGGGTGTTGAGTGCCTTGCTCAAGGGTATTCCGAGCGTCAACAGCAGTCATAAAAAGTGTGGGAAAAGATTTTAGATTTTTCTAGTTGATCCAACCATCTGGACTAAAGCATTTTCTTCTAACCTTCTCCAGCTTTCATTTCCTTACTAAGAAGTTAATTTTGCTTTGAAGCAAATATGTAATTTTGTAACCCCTTCACCTCGATCTCCACCCCGCCTTCAGCACAAGGCCACGCTCAGTGGAGGAGCAGATTGAGAGGGAGCCAGTGTTAATGTAATCTCCTCTGTTTAATTAGAGTGAGCATGGTGGGCAGCTAAACCAAACCACATTACCCACCATCTGGTGGGGAGCAGCTCTGCTCTTACCCACCCTCACTATCATTAGCCACTACAAGACAAGACGCAAACACATACATGACAGCTATTTATTCATCCTGCCACTTCCAATACAGACACAACTGCATACCATTTAGCTGCTACGATGAAGCCATACTTAGACCTGTCATAAATGTATTGTTGAGTAATTACAATACGCTGCGCACGTAAACGTCCAAATTAAAATATTTGTCACACTGAAATGCCCAAATTAAAATAGTTGTCAAAGACTTTAAAAGCCACAAATACAGGTTCTCTATCAATGGCTGTTTTCGTCAGCCATCTCTGCTCCACTTTTTCATTAGCTGTGACCTCCAGCAGTGACCTTCAACATATTTAAGAAAGCAAAATTCTATATGAGCAAATAACCATCATACATTTGATGAATACCATTTGTTGAATATTTACAAAAAAAATGAACCCTTTTTTTTTTTTTTTTACTTTGACTAAGCTGCATGGTTGTCCTCAAGATATCTTACATGGGAATCTACATACTTACCACTGGAGGGCAGTGTGCTACCACAGCTAAAATTCAGCTAAGACTGCAGGTTGGGCTCGAGCGCAAAGTATTTACTGCTCCAGAGAAGCCAGAGCTCACTGGCAGGCAGCAGAGCAATACAATTATTGAAGCACAGAGGAGAGAGTCTGGCAGTGTGTGAGTGTGTGTGTGTGTGTTTTGTGATGGAAGGGGGCATAGATTAGTGGTCTCTCCCCTTGCCCTGTGCTGCATTATGACCTGGCAGCTTACAGTGGGCTTCACTTCTTGAACAAATGATAGTGTCATGACACCGCACACACGCAGAGCCAGCAACCTCAACCATGCCTTGGTAAAGTTTAAGGCCTAGTCAGTCATTTTTGACCCAATGCAGAGTTACAGTATATTCACATAACAGAAGAGGTCAGCGTTTAGATCAAAATAAGCATTTTAGCCACAGCTTTAGGGCTTGGATCTGTCTGTGGCTGGAGGATTAAGTCATGATGACATGATACACATAATTTTTGTTTCAGTGTGCCTTACACTCAGTGGTGTAGTGAAAGTGGATGAGGTGGGCAAACTATTAGATAGGTGAGTTATTGAGAAGGAAATAATAATAATAATAAATAACTTGTTATTGTGGGGTATATAGCACCTTTAAAAACACAGTTTACAAAGTGCTTTGACAAACAAGGCAAAGCCGAGGCTGTAAACCCCCGAGTTAAAGAGAAATGGGTTTACTCTCCCAGTGGCTATGTCAGCTGAAAGGTAAGTATACTGTAAACAGCCAGAAAAGGATACTCTGTACACATACCCTTCACTACGCCACTGCTTACACTCTCCAAGGAAATCATTATCATGTTCATATACAAAGAATTACCCATAAATCCACTGAGAAATCCTTATAACTCCAGAACTCACCCAAGAATAATCACGTTTTTAAGCTTTCTACAGTAATACAGTAATCTGGTCTTAGCTACCTTTATATCTATGAATACAATGCAATCAGGAGCTGCTAATTCTGCATACTTTTAGTCTTACTGATTTGCAAAATGTAAACAAATTTGAAAAAAAAACCCAATAAGAATTTTATCCCCCAAGCCTGATTTGAAGAGCACACATGGGTTAAGTATTCAATACAATTCAATTTTATTTTTAAAGCATATTATCACAAAACACAATTTGACTCAAAGGGTTTTACAGCATACAACATCCCCCTGTCCTTAGACCCTCACAGCAACTAAGGAAGTCATTAGTTTAACCATAAAGTTTTATAAAATCTGGCAGTTTGATTGCCAATTTACATTGTACAGGCTAAATTAAAATCAACTGCTGATGCAAGCAAACCTTACTGGCAAAGCAATCTTAAAATTCTCTATGCTACAAGCCTGTATTTAACCCTTTGAAACCTGAGCAAACTGTTTTTTTAAAAACATGTGAAGAAGGCAATGAGCTACATGAGAAAAACTGATCTAAAAATGTACAAGAAATTAGTAAAACATAGAAGGAAAGTACCTGAAAATTAGCAACAAAAAAGGAAAAAGAAAAGAAAAAGAAAAATTACAAAAAAGAAAATGATTTTTAAAAAGTGCTATAGGACTTCCACAACAGACTCATCAACTACAACAAACAAACCATACAATAAAACAAGATTTTTGGAAATATTATTTTTAATAGTTTTCTAAATCCAACCTAATTTCTTGCAATCTTTGGGACATTTCTTGCCAAAATGCTCATTGCCTTTTTCCCATGTTTTTGAAAGAAATCAAACTTGTTCAGGCTCCAAAGGTTAAAATACTTGTGAAAGGCCTGGTGTAGCATAAAGATTGGAGACCCGCATCAAAACAGCCCCCACATAGCCACAAATTTGGCGTTTTCGGGTCTATTTTATACAAACTAAACAAACCAGATATAGTGTGGTAATTAGTGAGCTTTTGAGGTGTTGTTGGGAGGATTTTGTTACATTTGGACAGAGGCAGGTTAGATATCGAGCTAAGCTAACCTGCTATAGCTTCACACTTAATGGATAAATACAAGAATGGTATCAATCATTTCATTTCTTGGAAAGAAAGTAAAGCGTATTCTCCAAAAAGTCAAGTTTTTCCACAACAAATGTTAAGTTTAAAATCCATTCAAATAGGCTAAACATATTAGGAACACAATGGTGGTATTAATAGGTACTTAAATGTGATAGGGTGTGGTGCTATGATATCCCACAAAATTGCATTTGGAATTTGGATTGTGCCTTTAACATTCTCCACTCTGCCCTGTAACTGTGAGCACTCCAACCCTTAACGGACGCCTCTGCTGAGAGGTCACAGCCAACAGCATCAATGGCACACCTCTCCTGACAGCCCATACATCAATGAGTCAGTTTTAAATGCTTTGGTGGGCTGGACTTTTGGCAAAAAGCTGTCAAAGCAAATGCTGTCCAAACTCTCAAAAGACGCTCCCTTCTTTTCTGCTCAGTTCGAACCGACTGTGGGATTTCCGAGAAGGGACCGGGAGACCGCATCTGATGTTCAAGGTTTGGACACTGAGAGAGGCATACATACTAATGGCTGAGATAAGAGTGGAGCTGATCAAATCTCACTCCACCAAACAGGGAGAGTGCTTCCCCCTCTGAGCAGAGAGAGATAGATGCAGCTCCAAACTGGGCTGCGGCCAGCCTCTTCACAGTAGACTGTGGCACATGAATAAATGAATGAATGTAGTCCACACTGGGGCGTCTGTGACACCAAGGTGACAGACTGTCATTGTTGTTGTTGGTGGGATTAACTCATGAAATTTAAATTTCTGATCAAAAGACAAACATGATGGCTTGTGTTCATCTTTTGTGTCAGTGTCTAGTTTTGTGTTTGCTTGGTTACAAATTGTGATATTTACTTAGGATTAGAGGGCTGGCTTAGATCATTTTGTGGTTGTTTCATAACATCAAGTGGAATAAACAATACTTACTACAATTGTAGTGTTTGAAAAGAGCTGTTGATTTACTTTATGATCATTCTGGAGACTGTACTTTGCGGTGTTGTCAAATTGTACTGAGACAGCTCAGTTATTTCAAAGGGTAGACTAAATATCTCAGTATGACTGGGGCAGAAACTACTGATTATTTGCATTATCAATTAATATGCTGATTATATTTTAGAGTATTTGTTTAGAAAATATCAGAAAATTGTGAAAAATGCCCTGCAAAAATTCCCAAAAGCTGATATCTTCAAATTGCTTACTTTTGTCCTAACTGCATATATGTTTAATTTAATTAAGATATTCAAGTTAAAATGATACAAAAAAAAAGAGCAATCTGCTCTGATCCTGTTATGTGAGAAGCTGTAAACAGAACATTTGGCATGTTTGCTGGATGTCTTAAAATGATGACATGGTTATCAGAATTATTGGCAGCTGATTTCTGTTGATCGACTACTGAATTATATCATCTCATCACAGACCCAAAATACTATATGAATTTAAAAGCACCACAAATATGATTATTAAGTTGAATTATCACTTTTTTCCCTCTCTCAAAGGCAAACTACGGTTTGTTACAACTTGGGTTTGATTTTCGTCAGTTAATACTGTTAAGTAACTTGAGCAGTATGGCAACCAGACAAGTTGTACACCAAGTATTTGGAAGAAAAAAAAAGGTAAAAGTAAAACTGTTATCCAAACTCTCCATTGTCAGGGCTCAATATACCAAGTGCATATGCATGGTAGTGCATGTAAAATTTGTGCTGTGCAAGTAATTCTCAGTTCTACATACACCGGTACACTCTCACACACTGACCATGAGACTTACACAGTTGACACTTTTCACATGCTCTCACACCACACTTTTAAAAAATGCAAAACAACAGGAGTGAATATTCACTATTCTTGTTTCTAAATCACAAACTGAAAATTCTGCCCTTCATGAAAGCAGGATAGGCTGAATTAGTTGTATACCTGATAAACTGGTGAGTGGTTGGAAAATATCTGTATTATTCATAAGCACTACCTTTTATTTAAGAATTTGAGTTTGACTTCAAAATCACAAAGTAAAATGTTGAAAAAGGAAAGAGGAAAACGCAGCATATAATTGTTGGGAAACTGATTTAAATACTTGGCTAAGGCACATTTTTCATATCCCGAATGACATATTACGCCAATGAATGGCAGCTCTGTAAATCACTGTTGACTCTGCTGTCTGAGAAAACAAATTTCACCAGAAGAGGGAGACATCAAATCCCTGTGAAAATTATCAAACAGCAGCTATGCTCTCCCTGCTCCTCTGTTTGCTTCTGCAGGAGAACAATTAAGCGCAATGCAAATATTATCAAACATTATTAACCTCATAACCCCATTGATATGAATTTCAGCTGTTGCTCCACTGCATGCAATTCACGCAACTGGTGCAATGCTCATTACTCCGTGTTTGATTTCCAAATAATTCCATATGACACCTGTTAGATGAGCCAAATAGATCTGAGCCATTTCTTGGACAGTTGGACAAGGAGGAATTTTCTTCCTGGCAGTTGTTACCTTCACCTGGACTCTCACTAATCCCACATCATGCATTTGGGAGATACATAAACAACCTTTGTATCAAATATTCTTCTACCTACGAGAATCAAATTAGCCATTTCTTTTCAGTAAAAAACAATATTTTTTCTGAGAGTTGACGTGAAGACAGGCTTTGATCTCCCTCAAAACATTTTCTCACCATTTTCAAAGAGAAAATCCCAGTTATTAATTATTCCTACTATTCTTAGAGTTAATGATTCCTTTTGAAGCCATCTCTTCGAACGTGCTTAAAACAAAGATGATATTTGAAATACAGACAAAGATTATTGACGTAAACAGTCCGACTATGAGCTGGTTAAAAGGGCGAGGAGAGAGGAGAAAGTCTCATCTGTCAGCAGCGAGACAGAACAGACTTCATTTTGTTCTTGAGTGTTGAGAGATGATAGCTTTGGATTCCAAATGACGGGGGATTGACATGATATGAGACTTTTCAACAATCTGCAATAATGACCTTTTCTCCGAACCTACAAACTGTCAGGTAATAACATGTCTTGGGTGAAAATGGACAATTTTTGGCACAGGTAGAAAGTGTTACCTAGCAACACCCCGGTGTCCTGTCAATAGTCTAGCTTGGAGGTATCTCTGGAGATGCTCCCCCCTACAAAGACCTGGTTCAGCTTGCTTCAACAGGCCCCATGACCCCCCTGGACAAACAACAGCCTCATTCTCTGCACCACTGCTGACCTCATTGTCTCTTTGTGAAGGGAAAATCCAGAGTTGCATTCTGTTAAATGGCAAATGGTGCATCAACTGCGAGCAGGACGGACCTCTTTGCCTCCAGCACAGGCCGACAGATGAGCACGGACACTGCAGCTTTTTCCTCAGGGCTTTACGCAAGAAAAACATGGTAAGAACGGGAGACATATTCACTACACCTTGCTCCATCTGTCTGCAATCCTGCACTGTCACAGTTTACAGTCACAGCTGCTGTTTACACATGTAGCATTCACCTCAAACTTGTATCCTTCAAGTTTACTTATGTGTTATTTTTGCAGAATTCATGTGCATCTTTTGACCTATGCCGCACAGCTGTACTGAATTTCCAAAGTGCTCTTGCTTTACACAACTTGTGCTAATCCAAAATTACATGTCTAGCTACACTCGAGTGCTACAGTAATACAAGAGAGCAGATGGCGTGGCATTTATTTAGATGGATTTTGTACTGTAATTGTATAATATCAAGTCTGCATCTCACATCTAAGGAGAGCTTTATTATAATTACTGTATTACTCTCAATATGTTGCTTATAGAAGCAGCTGCTCCCTGGAGAGTAAGCCCAACAGAAACACACACTCCAGAGTGATAAAACTTTTCTGGAAAAACAAACAAAAAAATGTGTCTTAACAGACATGCCCGGGCTTCAACTTGCTCATTATACCTCGCACACTGATGGGATATGCGACACACACACACCTGTGTACACCTACAGCAATATCCAGGATTAATATCCAGGATTACAGTGCTCCTAATTAAATCTGACAGAGCCTGACAGGTGCACTGTTGTAAAGGAGCAGATGGTCAGCAGGTAGATTTTGTCCCACGTAAGCAAACTTGCCAAAACTCTAACAAATAGAAACAAGCTGTAAAAGAGGTCTGACGTGCTAACTGTAATTCTTACAGAGTCTTGATGGAGACACATTATCAGTGATTGAGAACCCGGCGGCTGTCAGCCATCCCTTTCATTCAGAGAAAACAGCAGGAGTTGCGGGGACCAAGGGAGTGCAGGGCTGGTTAAAAGGCATTCACTCCACAACTCACGGTAGGCTCCAGTGGTACACCACCTGCATCAGACAACAACAGCAACAGCACAAGTGCAAAAATACCCAAAAGGAGTTAAAAGACATCAAATATAAAGAGCAAGCTAGTCAACCATAAACTCAATGATGAGAATGCGATAAAATGTTACCATTCAACTCCTAACTGTTGTGCATGTAAAGGATATAGCTTGTTATTTTCTGTCTATGTCTCAGTGCGTCAATGTGCTATATGTAACAGCTGACATTTAATTATTCATCTCAGCTCATATCTGGGATCAGGAGGCATTAACTCCTGTCTTAATTGATGCTTTAGCTCACAGGCTGCTGAGGCTGCTGGCAGCAGTGTGTGCAGTTGGACTCCTGGGAGGCTTAGCTGTAGGTGTCTGGTTTCTAGGTGAGTCATTGTGTTGAGATAGAATCAGTAAATTAGCCTAACTATGACTGGGAACCGTTGAGAGGAAGGAGCAAAATGTCTTATTACAGCTACTCTAGCTTCTGTACCTTTTCAGGTCACATCAGAGGCTAACAGATAGATACTGGATTTTTGCGGGCAAGACAACATCACTTTTTGAAAGGTTTAACAATGTTCTATAGGGCTGCAGCTGACAAATATTGCCATTACTGAATGCTTGTTTTATCTGACTAATGATCCAAACTCAGAGAAGAGCAGCAAGAGGAGGAAGAAAAATATATAGCTGTAGTGATTGACAGTGGACATTTTTGCCATTATATAAATCCGTATTGAGATGTTGAATTTCAAGTTAGGTCTGGAGAGCTTATAAATTACAGAAATTAAGAAAATTTTATAGAGCTCCTACAGTAATTGCAGGTTCAAAAGAAATGGTATATGAGAAGAAGTTATGAAATTGCAATTAATATTATAATAACCAAGCATACATGAGACACAGATGTAACATGATTAAGATCTATACGCTTGTTTAAAGAATATATGATATTAAAGCTGAGCCTCTTCATCATCACCTTTAAGTAGAAGGGAACTCCTTCAAATTATTCCCACTCAGATGGTCTCTGATAGGCGATTTTTTTTCTTCATATTTTGTGTAGTGAAAACATGAAACAAGCTCCCTGAGGATGCAGTGCAGACCCCTTTAAGTAACTCTTATAAGAACAGACGGGATAAACTCTGGACAACAAATTACATTTTGTACCATTTTAAAGCCAAATTGTGATTATTTGTCTCATTTTGTTATATAAAGTAGAACTCTTAGATATGAAAATATTTAATTTCATCCTCTTTTGCAGAATATAGTTGTGCTGCCATACAGGGTCTGTCTGTTCTGGGTAATAATTCAGATAATCTGCTAAAATCTAATAGAAATAAACATATTTTTGTTGCCTGTCTCACTGGCTAAATTAATGACTGACTAACTACATCTTTATCTGCATACAGTCAAACTTCTGCTGAGGCCCTCCTACTCCCAGAGTCCAGTGGGACTCGGGGACACAAAGGAGACTCCTTTCTGCAATGTGACAGAGGATATTTCCATCTCTGACCCCCGGAAAGGTCTGCGTTTCCTCCTCTCTTTGGTGTTTGTTTCACTAATTTATGAAAAAACAGAGCAGGATTGTATGGTTGCATATTGAAATTCATCAAATTGGTTCATGGTTCACCTCTGAAGTGATTTTTAGTAGCAAAAATTATCATTCAGCAGCTGCTTCTTGTTGCCTTTTGTTCACTCCTGAGAGATGCCCATTGACTGACATGAAAACATTACACATAATGATCTGTTTGTATTGACTACATTAGCATAGATGTGTTTTTCCTAATCATTTCCCACTCATAGAAGAGGCTCGTTCATTACTGTTGACTGAGAGCATGTCTCTGGAGGGATTTTCAATCAATCAGGTTCAGTGTTTTACAGAATCAGCCCAGAGAACTCCCTACTGGAGATCCAATTGGGGAAGCTGCCCACCTGGCTGCCGGTGTGCTACGAGAGGTGGAACTCCTCTCTGGGAACACTGGTGTGCAGACAGCTGGGTTATCTGAGGTTTGCACTCCTGACAGAACCACCTCAGCCCTTAACTCTGATTGAGACTGGGGCACCCACACACTAACTTATAGTTTAATCTCAGCCTGCTTCGCCAAGGTTGACGGCTTGGCTTATTTATGATTCGCTAATACCTCATTTGCAACCTTGCTTCACACCTTATGAGTCTGAATTATCTTAACACTCACTCCCACTAATTTTGCATATGTTCTCTTACCAGACTGACCAAGCATAAAGGAGTGAATCTTACTGATATCGGGCCAAACTATACTGATGGCTTCATACAAATTACCTCAGAACACAAGAGCAATCTGGAAAATATATGGCAGTTCAGGTATGGCAATTTGTCTGAGGACATCATAATGATGCAGAAATGAAGAGAAAATTGTGGCTACCAACACATTAATTATGCATCATTAGTTACGCAATTTATTTTCATTTAGGGGGAACTGTATCACAGGGAAGGTTATCGCTTTGCAGTGTTTTGGTGAGTAAATGAAACTTTTTGTTTGACTTTGCGCAAACACCCCGTAGTTCCGTCACAGCACTTCACAAAAGCTCCACATCAGTGGAGTGAGTGATGCCACTTGCTGCAGCACTTTCTGACCACTTTTTGATGAATGGACCTCTGTGCAGAGTGTGGGACACGAGCAAAGCTGCCCAGGATAATCGGGGGAATCGAGGCCACGCTGGGCAGGTGGCCCTGGCAGGTCAGCCTCTACTACAGCAACCGACACACCTGTGGAGGCTCTATCATCACCAGTCAATGGGTAGTCACAGCTGCCCATTGTGTGCACAAGTAAGACAGCTGACCTTACCAGCACTAAAAGGTCTGGGGCGACAGACTCAGATAATCAGTCATTAACAGCTGCACCAAACTGGACAGATAACAATTCTCTCTTATCTGTCTCTGCCTGCTCTTTTCTTTTCTCAAATGTCAGCTACAGGCTACCTCAGGTGTCCAGCTGGGTAGTCTATGCCGGGATTGTCACCCGCAGCTCGGCTAAAATGGCTCAGCACACAGGATATGCTGTGGAGAAGATCATTTACAACAAGAACTATAACCACAGGAGCCATGACAGCGATATCGCCCTGATGAAACTGCGGACCCCGCTGAATTTCTCAGGTCAATACAGGAGGCTACTCATAAACTTGACACACGAACAAGAGAGCAGCACGCCAAAAAGACAACAAAAATGGCAATACTAGGGCCTCAGTTTAAGTTTTTTTTTTGTTAGGCTAACACATTTCAGCTAACAAATCTTAATCAGACCAAGGCTGTTATAGTTAACTAAAACAAAATTAAAAACCAATACTAGGTGTGATATCAATTTCAGTTAACAGAAATAAAAATGTTAAAAAAAACATAAAATGCTAAAAATGAGGGGCGTGTGGTGGCTCAGTGGATAGAGCAGCGCCCCATATACAGAGGTTGTATCCTCGCCGCAGCAGCCACGGGTTCAATTCTGGCCTCGACCCTTTGCTGTATGCGGCCCCCTCTCTCTCTCCCGCTTTCACGCTTAAACTGTCCTGTCCATTAAAGGCAATAAAAGCCCAAAAAATAATCTTTAAAATGCTAAAAATGAAAACTTTGATACTGATGCACTTATGTCTAAATGATTGTAAGTCATCTGTCTTCACAAAGTGTTGTTTGTATTGTAATACCTTACATAACATAAAAATAAGATCAGGAAACGATACTGAAGTAAAAACAAAATGAAAAAAACAAATCAAATGAAAAAGTATTGAAAAATAATTGCCAAATATGTAAGATAAACTAACTTCTGTTACTGTAACGAAAAATCATAAGATAAGATAAGATAAGATAAGATAAGATAAGATAAGATAAGATAAGATCAATATACTGTACAAAAAAAAAAGTAAAAGATACAAATAAAAAATAAGAGGTACAAAATAAATATTAAAGTGCAAGAGTCTGTACTGACAGTGTTTGGATTGTGGATTGGAGGATATCAGTGCAGTGACAGCATGTGGCCTCCGCTGCTATTATACAGTCTGATGGTGGTAGGCACAAAGGAGCGCCTGAAGCATTCAATTTGGCTCCTGGGTGGAATGGTGCGCTGGCTGAATGAGATAAATGAATACACATCTTTTATCTTATTTTTTTTTTTTTTTTTTCATTTTTGACAGGAAAGGTTCATGGGTCAGCTTCAAACCCAGGCCAGTGCTAAGGGCTAAGCCTATATGGGGCACACACTCTACCCAGTGAGCTACAGGTCACACCAATCATATACAGTTTTAATCCAAAGTAGTGTTGCAGACATGCAAAAAAAAAAGGCCAAGACATCTCTAAAGCCTTATAATGCATCATTTATAATAGTATGTTGCAACACATTTTACGTTTATCAAAAAACTGCGGCTCCTGTGATTTAGATATTGCACTTGGCCATATTGCAATACTGCATAATATTTTGATTAACCAAAAGGATACAAACACGTGTTGTGAGACTAAATACCTCTCTCCAACAATATCATCTCAAAAAAACAACTCTTAATACCAGTTCTATATTGGGCATACAGCCTCAACAAAGTTTAGAGATCCCTTCCAGAAATGTTTTTAATTTATAAAATTGCATTGCTTGGTTTCTTCATAAAAAAACAGTTACCTTTTAAAAAAAACATCTTTAAATTATATCTACTCCTTATCCCTCACTGATAATCCAGAATCAATGAATTCATAAATATTCTTAATTTCAAACATTTTATTACTGCACACCGGATGTCTGCTACTTTACCGAAAAGTCAATTATGAGTTTGCACCGGAGTCCTCCAAATTTCACATCAAACTTCTGTAGGCTGCATATACCATAATCGGCTTCCTTGCATGTTCTTACATGTTTAAAAACTGAGATTTAAGGTGATCACAGTAAAACTTTCTCCATTAAGCAAGTTATGTGAAAACATTAGAGTCAAACTGCACATTCATCATTCTGCACAGCCAAGTGAAGCAACAACAAGCAAAACACATTTTTGAGTGATGGGGGGACTTAAGAGATCTAATCAACAATAACCCAAACATATTCACAGTAGGTAAACTTGAGGGAGCCCTTTACAAGACAAAGCCATACCAAATGTAGTATGTGTACATCTCAAAAATAGCGTGGGGGAAAAAAAAACCTTATAACTATAAAAATGATCTGAATGAAAAATCACAGCGTTAACCAAAGTTGTCATGTTCTAACCTGTGAGAATTATTATGTAAATTTCCCCTTTAACTAGATACAATTAGGCCTGTCTGCTTGCCTCAGTACGACTATGATCTTCCAGGAGGTACTCAGTGCTGGATCTCTGGATGGGGATACACACAGCCTGACGGTGGTAAGACGCTACTGCACTGCTCTAAAAATCACATTTACATCTACTGCAGGTCTAATTCACAAATGATGGCAGCGTGTGCCAAGTGTATTGACAGAACAACATGTCTTCTCGCTCAGTTCACTCACCTGACACCCTGAAAGAGGCGCCAGTTCCCATAATAAGCACAAAGAAGTGTAACAGCTCCTGCATGTACAATGGAGAGATCACGCCACGGATGCTTTGTGCCGGATACACCGAGGGAAAAGTGGATGCATGTCAGGTCAGATGCATGTTCTGAACAGTACCTTACAGAGGCATTTTTAAGATCCATCCTCTCTTGTGTGACTTGTTAAAGGTGAAACGCTAACATAATGAAGGCTGTGTGAGTTTGCAGTGAACAGTGTGTGTGTGTGTGTGTGTGTGTACCTCTCTAGGGAGACAGTGGGGGTCCTCTGGTTTGCCAGGATGAGAATGTGTGGAGGCTGGTGGGGGTCGTCAGCTGGGGGACAGGCTGCGCTGAGCCCAATCATCCTGGAGTTTACACCAAAGTGGCTGAATTCTTGGGCTGGATCTACGACATGATTGAGGTCAACAGACTTTTCTGTGGTAAAAAGTGTTTGTACAAGACAGAAGTATGGTATTTTATTTTAATATTTCTAGTTGATGCTACTTTATACTTAATATTGCTATATACTTTTTACCACGCCATACTTTGTAGGTGAAGATATTACATAAAACATGATAATCTAATAAAATATGATGTATTATGGATAGACTAGAGTGGGGCTGCAACTAATTACTATTTTCATTAAAGATTAAGCTGCAGATTATTTTCTTAATTAATCAATGCGTCTAGAATTAATTTTTTCCAAAGCCCAAGGTGACAACCAGCACTCAAAGATATTCAGTTTACTGTCATATAAGACACAAGATAGCAGCAAATCCATTCATTTAAGAAAATGCAGCTAGCAAATGTTCAACATTTTCATTTGTAAAATGAATAAATTATCACAATAAACAATAACCAATTGATTTTCTTTTAATTTGCCAGCATTTTAGACAGCTGTAAAGTCATTAAAATTAGCTCCACCTTGACCAACAGTAAAATTATGCTTACACAGAAAGTAGCACAACAATAATATAGATATTTAGCTGTCATTACTTTTAATGTTGCTGATAATTTAGATTCATATTTAAGACATTTTATTGATTTCCAGGGAAAAATTGTAAGATTTTATGGTCACTCTTATACTGCTTATAGGCATAAAGAAATTAATTGAAATACACTGAAATAAGAAAAAAAACATACAGTATGCTACAATAAAAATATAACACAATACATACATACTATATATAAAAATATAAGAAAGATATGTCATATAAAAAACAGAATTATATGACATCCGTACTTATATCTGCATAAGAAATATAAGCGCTTAGCTATGAACAAATATTAATGTTAGAGTAGAATAAGTAAGAGGTATGTCCAGGTTGTTATGAAAAAAAACACAGTATCTGTACTTTTAATTGACTAGTTTTACATTGCTATTATATTTGAGTAACAGATGACAATATTTCTAACTTACCAGAGAGCCCTAATGAATTTCATTCACAGTCATTATCATGATTTTTATATTATGCGCAACGACAATGAACCAGAAACTGCACAATGAAATTTCTTTAAGACTGCTTGCTAATAGTAACTGTTTCTCTTTGCAGAATTACTAAGAAAAGCATCATGAAGCAAAACAAGCAGAGGATGCTACTGATATTACTGTGTGGAACATCTGAAAATCAAAGTTGATATTTTTACTTTAAATGTCCGTTATACAATGTATGCATAGAGAAAGACTGGGGACATGAAGAAATGCATTTTTACGTTATATTTTTCATGTATGAAATATAAATTATGGCTCTTGTACAACTGTGTCCTGTGTTATTATCTAGCTGCAGGTCTGCTTTTAAAGGCAGGGTGGCGTTTGTGTGACTTTTTCCTGTCATCTGGTTTCCATAGCAACATACAACATTCTTTGGCTACACTGGCGTTAGACATTAACACAATAATAGTTACACTTTTGTATAATTTAATGTTAAGAGTCTCTTTCACTAGTGACACGCGTTTAACACTGTAGACAAGATCCTGTTTTTCGTAGCTAAGTAACTTCAGCCTACAAACTTCAGCGTTTCTGAGGTTGATTAGTTTTCCTAGTAGAAAGTTAGCATTAACGAGCTAGCGGCTAATTAACCTTAACGTTTGTTTACTAACGCCAGAGTAGCATATTCACCTCGAGATGTGCTCCACTAGCAGCACAGGGGATGTTTTGCAGCAGGTCAACCAGTTTTGGTCCATGTTGGATGAACTTTCTGAAAATGACCCAGCAGCGTATCGCATGTTCATTGACAAACAGATGAAGGAAGGAGCTGAATTCAGTGCACCGCCTGAGCTCGACACCTGTTTGTGCACTGAAATTTTGGTAAGTTACAACCGTGGTAACAGCTTAGTTTATTAATAAATTGTTACTAGTTAACTTCAGTTAAGTTATCAACCCTGTGTTTCTAATTTCGCTCAACTGACATTTCACATCACAGCAGGGAGAGCACACGTGTGCCTCATTAATGGTGTCTCCCTGTTAGCAGGAGAAGAGAGCTTGATACGTTTGGCCTATCGTAGCAGCAAATATACAGATGTTACTTATGGTACTAATGAAAGCTCTGAAATATTCATAAGTCCCAGTGAGAGTGAGGCTGAGCAAACATGCACATTACCAGGGCTGCGGTTGATAAGCTCAAATAATTTCCTTTTCTAACCACTTTTCCTCGCTCCTCCTCGGCTCTGTGATGATGCGACGGCGAATGTTTTTGACGTCGGTTTGCTGTCATGAAACTACAATGTTCACATGATGGACTACAAAAAGCACATCATCACTGGATTGTTTTTTATGCTGCAAAAAAAATGTGTTCGTAATTGTTTTATTTGTGTTTTCTTTTAAAAACTTCATTTGCTGCCTTCTTAAATGCCTTTGTAATGTGGATCTTAAATAGTGCGCCATAAATTCTGAGTAAATATTGATCTCTGTCTACAGATGTTCTGTGGAATATTCACTGGCTCTATAAAAGAAAAGAGTGAAAAGGAGACATCAAGACACAAATTTAACGTTTTCAAATATCTTGTTATGATCACTCAACAATCTTCACCAAATTTTTTTCAGTTTACCATTGTAGAAGACTGCAAAGCAACAGTAAGAATAAAAACACCCCAAAAACCCTAAAAATATTCACTTTTGAGATCCTGAAACCTGCATTTTGTGTCTCATTTTCCTTAAAAATGAACTGACTCTCTGTTGGTGGACCGATCACTTAATTTGTTTATTAAAATATTATTGAAATCACAAGTGCAATATCCAAATTGCATTCTCTGTCATTTTTTTTCTAAAGATAATATGTGTCACAACATGCTGTCATAAATGAAGCATTGTGATGCAGCGGAGATGCACCAGCCTACAAATCATATCCCAGACACAAATTACACTATCAGAATAATCACAGTATGATTGTTTTTGCTTATTGTGCAGCCCTACTTCATTGACAAATTGTCTAATACAAAAGCTGCCACATCTGTGTGTTTATAGTTTAAAGATAGGGTGTGATTTGCCTTTTTTTCTAATGCCAGACGGTACATCTGTGTCCTCAACAGGAGCCCAAGAAAGGGTCGCTGTACATCAACATATGCAGCTGGAGACGTGTGCCTGCACCTCAGGATCCCAGCAGGCCTTTACCTGTGTGTGCAGGGAAGCCGGAAACAGACACAGATGAAGGTCAAAGTAAAAGACAAAGCTGTGCTGCATCACAAGCAGAATTGTTATAAGACGTAAATAAGGAAACTAATAAATTTAACGTGTGGTTCCTTTGCAGGCTTGTACACTGTGTTGGATGTGGCATTAAACTATACAGTGCTACAGGAATGTATGAAAGACAAAACAGAATTGTATTTGCTGGCCCTGAGCTGTGCCCAGCAGCAGCTTGGGATGACATTATCCCAGCAGTATACTGTCGTCAGCTGTAGCCCAAGAAGTAGCCCAGATGACTTGCATCGCCGGCTTGGGTTTCGACAGTGGCCTAACACCTCCACACAACCAGACACTGGTAGAGCAATAAGTCTTATACCCCGATAAGCTGCTACAAGCCCTTTATATTTTTCTTGGCTACTGTAGGTGAATCATCTTTCACCTTCTACAGTAGCTCCTAATAATCCATAGTGTTTCTTTTTACAGCCAGTCAGACCCCAGCTGCCCTCCTACAGCAGATCTCCTCTCTACGCTCACAGAAACAACACGAAGAACCAGCAGCCCAAATTATCTGCAGACCTGCAGAGCACAAAAAGAAGGATTTGATCCAGGTCATCTCCACTACATTTGTGCAGCCTCAGAAGCCTGAGTACCAACTCGAGGTGAAAACCGATACAGAAGGAGTTGCTCGCAGCATGGAGCTGACAGTGGAGCTGCCAAAGGTTTGCTCCATGTCAGAGTGCCAGCTGAGAATCTCCAAGGTTAGTGGTTACACACTCCCTTGAACAGTTATAATGAGCCGCTTTAGAATCCAAAGTGTGTCAGTGCGTAGTTGGGTGTCATGTAAAAAATATATAATTGGCCTTGCAAGTCAAACAGTGTGTTGAACATATTTTTCTCCACAGGACGACGTCTTAGTGGAAGTGGAGGATGTCTACTATTTGCTTTTGGAATTCCCCAAAACTGTGATCGAAGACACCGCATCTGCCATTTTTAACAAGAAGAAGCGAACGCTGACTTTGAGAGTGGATGTTTTCTGACTGTTTGGACAAACAAATGCGCACCGAAGTAAACAGTCAAGCTGAGAATGTGCTCAAGAAACTGTGAAGCTTGGACTGAAGTAACCAGCCAAAACAAATTCCTACTATGCAATCTAAAAAGTGTTGTGAACACATTATGCTACAGAGGGACTCATGCTCTGCCTCAAAACTTCTGCTACCAAACAACAAACAGCTTCCCTGTAAAGTAATCCGCTCCCAAAACCAAAGTGATGTTTTTACTGAATATGCCACTGTGTCTCTTTGTGCTGTGTGGGCTGATCTGCAGCAGCAAATGTAATTCTTAACCCCCCCCCCCCAAAAAAAATTAATTTACTTTAATAACATTCTGTGTGTTTTGTTTTTTAATGTGTGGGTGCCTGACTGGAGGTGTATAATGGCCAGGAGCTGGTGTACAGTGTCATTACCGTGCGACCAAGGAGTAATTGAGAACAAAATGATCCATGCAATAATTAATTTTATTAAAACGTTAAAATTGATGCAGAACAACAACATCACTATTTGGCAATCTGGAACGTGTGAAAAATGTCAGTAAACACTTTTATTTTAAGGTTTGCATATTATGCACTGGTTACAGCTTTTTAGAGCATAGCTAATGTCATTCATTGTTAATCCAACAACGTTCTTTCATATTTAAGTTTCAAGTATCCTATTACTGACCATTTTTGGGTAGTGTTATATATTACTATGACCCGCAAACAATGTCCAATATCCATCCCTTCAAAAGAAAAGTGGTACCAAAATGTCAAGTCAAATTCTTCATATTAAACATTCACTTTTAAAACATGGTTTTGTATCGAAATGGTGTTAGATCCATTGGTCCCAGTTAATTGTATTACAGCATATCTCTATTATAGGGAAACACCCCAGGTGAATACTGCAAAAATGTGACTAGTAAATATCACCATAAAACTTCTCTAGATGATAACTTGTAGTAAGACATTTTTTTGTGTGTGGGTGTGTTACAAGTTTTCTGAATTATTATGTTTAAATATGCAAATAATGCATTATCTTTAAATATTCACTTATATGCATACATTTCCAAAACAGATATCTGAACATTAGATAAAGCCAGGCCCAAAATTTTTGACTTTCTTTGTTGTTGTCATGTTAGAGTCAAAGTTTTTTCAGCCACAGTTTCGGTTATATATATATATGTTGATCCCTTCAAAAATTTTGAAAATACTATCAATACTCATCAGCCATTAAAAAAATCGTTTTTTTGCCATATTTTTAGGAATAAAATGTTACATAAACCAGGCAATAAATGCTTTATGAACAACCCTCGCTGTAAAAACGTTAATAATATAGATAGGAATGACATTAGAAAGTTTGGTGTATGTCAGTGTTACTGAAGTTGAGATTTTTGGCTTAGAGTATGAGAAAAAAAACTCCCTTTGAGAATATGGCTTTTAAAGATAAGTACAATTCCATACATTTGACCAAAAATAAGACAGTGGGGTAAAAATTTAAAAATGTAACTAATGTATATTACCATGAAACTTCCCCAGTTGATTACTTATGTTAAGACAATTATTGTAATGTTGGATTAGATTTTTTGGAAATGTATGTGTAATTATGCAAATGAGGCATTGTCTAATTAAATATGTGCTTTTACATAAAATTTCAGAACATAAGTCTGAACTTAAATAACCAACTCAATGTGTATTTTGGTATTTTCTTTCCATTAGTTGCAAAGACAAGGTATCCCAAAATCTCAAAATTGACCACTGCATGAAAAAGTATGTTTTCACCTGGGGTGTTTCACCTTTTGGCATCACAAGTCTTTTCAGAATCCTGGTCCAGTGGGAACAACTGAGGTTTGTAGTGGTGATCTGTGGTTTTTGGGTTCTACCTCCTCTCTCCGTGATCCTCTTCCACCCACGCTACAATCTTCCCCTCCCAGCCAGGCACGACTGCTCCATCCTGGAATACCTGAACAGCATACATCCAGCATTTACATATCTAAGAGATACTTGCAACTATAACGCACAAAGGTCTGGGTAGAAAGCGAAAATGTCTCCTCAGTCCTCCTGCAGTGTTTTGAAATATAGCACAGCCACAGCTATTATTAGCATATCTCACTCCCTAACTGCCTTTTCGTATTCACCTGCTGATGTGAAAAGAAGTAGGGGCAATAATTTTACTCCCACACCTACCTCCTCTTTCACTGTGCCAAACTCTGGGTCAAGGGCCTTAAAGTGGTATCTGAAACTGCCTTGTCTGTCTACGGCGGCCTTGAAGTCTCGCAGTGTCACCTCACCCAGCCTGTAAGGGTGAGCTGTTAGTGATGATCTATGCACACATACACCCACATACACATTTTTCTAAGATAAACATTTAACCAGCACAGATACTACAGCATGTATTTACAGCTCAGGTCATACCTGAATTAAGACATGAGTCCTCAGTGTGCAGCTCTTCACAAACAGCTGCTTAAAGTGAATGCATGATACAGGGAGGTAGCAAAAAATGTTATGTGAAGTGTGTTTATTTTCACCTTTTTGGGATGTTAATCAGAAATGGAGTGAGTGAGCGATCAGTGAAGTAGAGCACTTTAGTGGAGACGGCAGTGTCCAGGCCCGGGCTGCTGTGTGAGTGCGCCATTTCTGGAAATAAATACCAAAACAACAAACACTGTTTTTAACAAGTGGAGTCTAAAATTGCTTAAGCTTCACAGCCAATAAATGTCCTCTCCATACATAGCAGTAGTGTAATTGAACGGCTCAATTTGATTTAACAGCCAGTGTTGAGATGTTGCAGAGGGTGGCACATCCTAAGCAAAACAAGGATTTTGTTTGTCTCACTTGAGCTCTGCGGCCAGGAGTCACGGTCTGTCGAGTTGGCTCTGCGTCCTGGTGATTTAAATTCCTCCTAGAAGAAGAACCAATTACTCATGGTAAACAGTTGAATGCCATTTGTTGTTGACTCACACATCAGGTGACAGATGTGTTGCTACTTCTTAAGATTTACTCTGAAATGCTGTGTGTGTGTGTGTGTGTGTGTGTGTGTGTGAGTGAGAGAGAGAGAGAGAGAGAGAGAGAGAGAGAGAGAGAGAGAGAGAGAAAGAGAAACAGTGTGTACCCCTCTGTCCTGTCTGCGCTGACTGTCCAAAGTGTGCAATCGGTCCATGAGGCTGGACACGCCCTGCTCCAAGGTGTCCAGAGTGTGATGTTGGGGGTCATGGCCAGAAAAGCTGTCCCTCAGACTACGCAGTGCCTCCCTCACCAGCTGCAGCTCTTCCCCCTATGACAAACGGCTTCTTGATTGTCAAACAACCTCTATAAATTTTGCTTTTAATATTAAGACAAGAAGTATGGAAGCCCATTTTAACCAAGAGAAAATGTATAAAAAGTTACATTTGTGGTAAAATTATGCAATGTCAAACTAAAAATTGACTCCCTGATTTAAAGTTCAGACTTATTTCACTTTAGTGTCTCGGAAGTATGAATTTGTAATTCAAAGTTTTTGAATTAACATCTCATGATTTCTGACTTATCTCATAACTCTGACAAAGTATCTTATAGCTTTTTGACTCTGTGCCTCAAAATTTTCAATACAGTATATTATAATTTCAACTAAGTCAAGATTTTGAATTATTTTCTTACAATTCTGACTAACCAAGAGTAACTTTATTTTTTTTGTCATGCATAACTTGTAAATAATATTCTTTTTCCTACCAGAAAAGAACTTCCATACAATAAGTCACCAAAATACGACAATAAACAGCAATTGTTGGTATTGATTAAAGGTCCCATATGATGCTCATTTTCAGATTCATACTTGTATTTTGGGTTTCTACTAGAACATGATTATGTGCTTCAATGTTCAAGAAACACTTTGCCTTATACTATCTGCCTAAATATACCTCTCTTCACCCTCTTTCTGAGATGCTAAGTTTTAACACTTTTCTCCTTCAGCCCCCCCTCCTAAAAAAGCACAGTTGTCTCTGACTGGTCAGCATTTCCAGGTCTTCCACTTCTGCATGCTAGGCGTCTCTGCACCGTCACTGCAGCATGAAAATGGCTGTATGACACTGTAGTGGTATCTTCAACCTATTTGTGACATCGCAACTTTACTGAAGTCCTGACGGCTTATTTAAAGGCACAGTAAATAAATATGGACTTTGTGCATTTCTCTGTGGACTGAGCAATTTTATACATTCACAGTACTTACGTAGCACATGTGCCTGCTTTATGATATAAAAGTTGACACAGAATCAGTCTTTTCACTATATTACAGAAAAAAATAAAAAGGGTACGCACTGGTGCACTGTGTTGGAATACTGCAGGAGATGTCGACACCACTGAGTTACTGTAACCTCCACTTTCACTCCTGAATGACTGCAAAATGGACAAAGATACATAAAAATGAGGCTGCAGCTATCCTATAATAATGTAAATATAAACAAAATGCCATTAAAGAACAAAATCTGTGTAGCCAAAGCCTGATTAAGTTTATTTCTCTATGCACTAAGCCTCTATTGTTGTCCAAAACCAATTTAAAATACATCTGTGAGCCCCTGTTGCACTAAATGTTTCTTTTTTACAATGAGCATAAGCATATTGTAGGTTATTTTTAAGAAAATCCCTCATACACCATCCTGCTGCTGTAAATACTCACCAAATGTGTATTAATGCGCAACTGAAAATAGTCCTGAACAAATGCACTTTTTACTTCTGTTTAAGTAATGTTTGTTAAAAACTACAGTGGCCAGCTATTTAAGGATATTGTTGAGATGGCTCAAAAAATATATATGCTTTTTAAACATATTCAGTAGATTTAACAGACTTAGCGGTGAGTTCAAGAATACAGAATACAAGCAACTTCTTTTGGTAAAATGTACTTTTATCACAGAGTTTGTGATTAGAATTGGTGTTAGTAGTTTTATTCTTATTCAGTTAATGTCTTTTGTTGTCTGATTCAATTTTATATTTGATTTTAAAATTTGTTGATTTCAATTACCTGTCTTGTGTGAATTCATTTATGCAAAACATTCTCTACCCCAACTCATCGTCAAATACTGACGCTTGGTCAAAGGCCCATCACATCAAAATATGATGTACTAGGTTCCCCTCCTGCATCAGTTTTGGACGTTCACGGACAGCATGTCAATTTCTGCCAGTTACATGCAAAAAGTGTTGTTAAAAAATAAACCTAGAGTGTAGGTAAAAACTTCATTTTTAGGTTTACTTAGTTAGGTAACAAAAAGAACATAGTTAGGTTTCGAAAAATAAATAATGGTTTGGATTAAAATAAGTATGCTTGTTACTAAAGATAAGATAAGATAATAATCTTGTGCAAAAAGACAAACAAAAAAATTACCTTGGGGCTTTTGGGGCTATAAATAAATATTATCATTATTATTATTATTATTTTGCATGCTTTTCATATTCAAAGGTAAATTGTTTAAACACTTGAAACATATAATCCCTACCCGTCCGAGGCCAACTTCATGTGCTTTATGTTGAGCTTCATCAAGCTTTTGCTGCTGTTGCTGCAGTATTCTGTCCTTCCTCCCGAGCTGCTGCTATGGTGACAGGAAAGATGGATGATAAACAGTAAGTCTGCATATGCATATATTTGTATCCCAAAAATGCATTGAAGTATAAACAATGAAAGACAATACCTCATATTCACTGAGTAATTTGTTCCGTTCACTCAACTTTAGTTTGAGCTCCACCTGCAAACAGACATATCTGCGTGATATATGTGTTACATCACTCTCACATAAACCCACATCCACGGGTCAAGCGAGTCAAATATTTTATCGTGTCAAATGGAAATCATCACTTGTCTCACATTTTCCCCTTCCAGCTGATCTTTGGCCATGTTGCACCTCAGTAGTTCCTGCTTTAGCTGCAGCACAGCATCCTCCTGCACTGCCAGACGCTGCTGCAGAGCATCCTAATGAGAAGAGGGGGAGATCAAAGAAACGTCCAGAGGAGACCTGAATACAGATTCGCCGCATCCACCTGTCTTATCAACGGCACACACCACCATCTAAACTTTGTTATCTTTATGAAGAAACTAAATAATACACATTGTGCATGACAGAAACTGCAGAATCATCTGTTTGGCACGCCACAGGAGTGGAATACATTGAATTACATCCTTAAATCCATTTTAATTCACACACAAAGGACAAAATTTGAGTAAGAGGTTTACCTTGATGGCCTGAAGGTGGCGTGCCTCCTGTTTGTTTCTCAGAAGTTCCCTCTAAGAGCCATGAACAGAGGCATTAGAGAAAAAGGGTTCTTTGCTTGTACGACAGCTCATCTATATTAAAACCTAATTACATTTAGTAACTGTACCTTGAGATCAAGGGCTTCCTCCATGCTTTGGTCCAGACGACTGCGGATTAGAACCTTCAAAGGGAGAGGGTACGAGCAGCATAATTAGAGAATGGAAAAATGTCAAAACGTATGAGCAGGCAGTGTGCCTGCATGACAGCGGCCTAGCAGATCAGAGAGATTCAATTGTGCTCTACTGTAGCCACTCTCAGGAGCAGTGATGGCTGCAAACATCATCACAACAGAAGGGCTGACACTGACACTTCACACAGAGTGGTGAGCAAGTGTTGGTTTCTCGAGTTAGCTGATAGAGGGCACTGTACCAGCTGCTGTTCAGCGTTAGCCCGGTTATCTCCAAAGCTCACAGATCCATCTTGGTCCTCCTCGGGGAGGGAGCCGTGAAGCAGCAATGCCTGAGGACAAAAATAATGCACATACATACAGATACACCTTGAGTGAAGGCCTGTAGGCAGTCATAATTAAATAAACATGGCAGAGAAGCCTGATTTATTTCTGCATTTGTATTTGTAAATACAGCAGTTTGGAATTTTATACTTGGCTGCACAACAAGGTTCCCATTTCAGCTGATAAAGACGATGAATTTAACTGGATTAAACCGTATCAAATTGAAATATTATTGAAAAGCCCGGAGGATTACACACAGACTTCCGCCTCTCACCTGCTCTAACCTATATACACAGTGCATAGTAGCATACACAAACATATTCAAATATAACACAAAAACTGTGCCTTGATAATCAGACTGAATAATGAAAATTATTGAAGGGTTAAGCAATGAGCTTATCAAAATAGCTTCTTTTAATGCATAAATACTGATAACCAATTAATTTTTCTTATAATTTATGTCATTATTTTTTGTTGTATTGCAGTTAGTTAAGTTTTATATCAATTACCGGAAAACAAGGGTCATGGTACACCTTTTTTTCCAGTTTCTTTTGTTTTCTTACATGTACATAGATGTAGATTTCAGGGGGGACACAGAGGACATGCCCCCACAATATTTAGAACATGTGCATTTGCCTCCCTCCATAAAAACATTAAAGTAGCAGAGGACTCTTACTTGATCGAATTAACATTTATACCATATACTGATGCCCATAAGGTAAGGTCCCCATATTAGTGCTTAAAAATTAACCAGAATACTGGAAATTAAGTGTTGATGCTCAAAGATTTCCGACAGGCACCCTAAACATACATACATATGTGTCCCCCCAAATGTTGAAACAAAATCTACACCATGGTGCATGTACAATTACATATGTCCATATAAATCTGTAAATGAAGCTGCTGTATTTTGTTTTTACTTAAATTATTTGAATTATTGAACAAATATTAGATATGAGTGGTGATTCTGAGGTCTGTAACCAGGCTACGAAAACTCAAATCTAGAAAAAAAAATGTTTCTTACTAATTTGAAACCTGGGAAGACAAATATAGAAAGACAGAACTGGTCAGCTTCTCATAAACATTGCATTAAACATGCACATGTATTATAAATAAGAGTGGAAAGGAAGGGTTTTATTGTGCAATACACTTACACATCTATCTTTAAATAACACCGACAGTATGTAGCACCAACATGACAAAATATAGATTGTCATGTTAGTGGTGCATTGTCATTTTTGCAAAATATAAGGCCAGTTTATCACCTATTATTTTACATATATACTGTATGGTGAAAATGTGGACAATATACGGTAATAATAAAGACACCATATATTTTTATCTAAAACTTTTTATCCATAAGCAGCAGAACAACTGTGTACAGGTTAAGTGGGTTGTAATACTTTTGCAACAAATGCACTAAATGCTACAACAGTAGAAGATTTGATTACCATATACTTAACCTGAAAGCCCCAGCTATCATGTAATTCTTTTACAATAAAAGCACAGATTTTGCAATATTTTGCAAATATTCCTGATATTAAACATTAGAGGCATCTGACCCAGTGGCAGTTCTTTCTATATGTAACACAGGCTGGCTTTTGTGACACTCGCAAAAACAAAATTGAACATAAGTGTATGCGTATGCATGTTTATTTGTAAGCACGTGTCAGTCAATTTAAGTATTGCATTATCGGTGTGAATGTGTGTGGGTATGTGTACTTTGGTATATGTTTATATGTTATGGTAGTTGTTTGGGGGAATTAGATAACATGCCAATGGTGGGTCGGGTTTTGTGACCATGGTGAGCTGGTAATGTATGTGTGCACCCTGCTCTATGTTGTTGACATTGTTTGGCTTGATAGGAAATAAATAAATACATTTTTAAATTTTTTTAAATGAAATGAAAAGGCAAAAGCCATCTGGGATGCAGCACAATAAAATAAATAAGAAGATTCAATTTGCCAATTTGAACATATTGTAATCTATTATTGTTTGTTACCAGTTGTTATTGTTTTTAGCTGTGTTCTTTATTTGTGATAATTACACAATAGATTTTGTTATTGTTATTAATAAATATAATAATAATAAGTAGAAGAAGAAGAAAAAGAAGAAGAAGAGTGCTAGGTCTGGCATTGATCTGGCCATGGGTTCAATCATCACATAAGTTATTTTGCATACACTTGGACCAGCTGTATATTGATTTTACAGTGAAAAAAATTGAGATTAAATTGTTAGCCTGACCAGGGATGTAACGTGTCCTTTCTCAGCCAAATGTTTCAACAAAGAAATCATGTTCATTTGTTTCTTTATTATCTGAATGTACCTTTATTATTTTATTCATATTCTCTCACATGTATTTAATCCATCTGAACTGCTGGAAAACGCTGTAGGTGTGAGAAGAAGATCAAAATCTCACTGTGTGCTGCATCTGCAGTCTGTGTGCCTTCTGTTACTGCATTTCTATTAAAAGTGCAGTTGTTTGTTTTTCAAGTGTGTCATCACCAGGCAGTTTGTTTTTCAAGTGTGTCATCACCAGGACTTACCTGTAGGCGGAACACCATCCTCCTGGCCTCCTGCATCTCCTTCTCCAGCTGCTCCTGGTGGGCGTCCAGCTGTTCCTCCCAAGACTTCTCTTCCTCCTGCACATCATGCCCAAGGGAGGGACACAATCCACACAGAGACACATCCTCTGAAAGGAAGAGAGGTACAGGGGATATGAGGCAAGGGAACGATTTTTTTCCCTTTGTAGCGATTCACTGCATCGTATCTTGCTCTACAAGAGTTGATGTGCAGCCAACCAACCTGTGACAGATTTCTTCTCTGTCAGCTCGGATTTGTCATCCCGAAGTTCCCCCTGGTCCTCAGACTGATCATGGAGTGTTTCTTCTTTAGGGGTGTCAGCGGACTGGGTGATAACATACTCCTCTTTGGGGGAGTGAGCGGGGCTGGCTGAGCTGAGACTGAAACAGATGGTGGGCACAGGCAGGAATGAGTGTGTGTGTTTGCATCTCTGCCAAATGAACGACAATAAATAAACCTAGCGACATAAAATGGAGATATACGCTTTAATAACTCCCCAAAGAGCATAAAAATGTGAGTTAATTGCATCTGGGCTAAATATTTTAAACCAGATCTGTTTTTTAAACATGCAATGCCCATAGGAATACAGTGTATCACACACTCTTTAACAAATAATAAAATAATAAAAACACACAACAGAACAGGACTGAAACCTGTTCAGAAAATACACAGCAGGAACAGGAATGCACCCAACACTGTCATCTTTCCCACAGGAAATTCTTCACATAGTTTTCTCCCCCTTTGGCCATAATTTCAAAACATGATGCTTATATGGTTTCTGAGTAGCTGGTTTTCTTGCAGCTTGTTTGAATATGTGTTTTGTGTTTTCTGAGAGCATCTCCAGCCGCCTAAGGTTCAGGCCGGCTGTCATCTTCACTCTGCTGTGTTTGTAGAAACAGGACACAGCTACTGTGACCTGTAACCTATGGCATTATGCATGGTCCTTTAGCATGGGATTCCTTCTTTTTTCCCCTCTGCATCTGGCCTGTGTCTGTGGAAACAGACCTAAACTCTATGCTTAAGAAAGAAAAAAGATGCATCGCAATTCATCACCCTGCTCCTGAGGCCAAAAACTCAGACAGAAAAAAAAAATAACTGTGGACCTAACTGTGGGATAAAAACTGTGTTTAGAAACCAAAGAATGCCCTGGGGGATTGCATTTGCACAGTTTAACATGTTCTTCCCATATGCAGAGAGATTTAGATTGCAGCCGATGAGATTTTCTGCTTATCTAATAGCATTACTCAGCGCAAGCTAATATCCCAACAGACAGTAAACAGTTGTATTATCTGTCACATTTGAGTTCACACTGTCTCTTAAGAGAATAATTGTGCACATGTTCCTGTGACTGCTTACCATTATGCACACCTAAGTTCTATCTCTTAGACACCAAACAAACTGGAAACAAGGGTCTGCGGCCATGCTAGCAGCATTTTGAGGCTGTACTAAAGGGTACCTTTGACCTACATGCTCAGGTCATTATGCTTAATGCTTAACATTGCAATGCTTACATGTTGATCTTTAGCAGGTAAAAAGTATACCGTGTTCATCATCTTAGTCCAGTATGCTGACATTTAGTGTTTAGTGCTTATTAGCACTAAACACAATGTACAACTAAAGCTGATGTGAATGTTTTGCAGGTATTTGGTTGACATGATAATGCTGCTATGGAAAGTTAAGGGATTGTCAAGTTAATATAATGAATCCAGAAGGGGGTAATGAATATTTGTACCACATATACACTAAAAACCACAACCTCACGGTGGCCCTGTAGGGAAAGTCAGAGGGTCACCAAAATGATTGAGTCATTGTCTGGACAACATGGATATCTGTAATATACTTCAATAGCACTCTCAAGGTGGAGCCAAAGGGGGCCATGGCTCCCCTGATACAATTACAGGCCCCCCATCACTTACCCCTCCCCTGGGGCAAATAACTGGGGGACAGAACTACTGTCTTTAAGGGCCCTGAAGCACCAAGGCAATGTCGGTCAATGTTGGGCCATCAGCGTCTGTCGCCCTAGTTTTTTCCTGTGTGTCCTTCATTGTCAGCTTTTTTTGTCTGACTTGATATATTGAATCAGCATTGGAGACGTTATAGCCCATTGGTGAACTAAATCACTCTGATTGGCAGCTCAGCTCAGCGCACAAGAAGAGAAACGGAAGTGAGTAATGTTAGACAGCACATCATTGCATCTCGCTGGTTTAGGAGCTGAAATTACTGCAATCACTCAGGTGTTGTGTTCCCATCAATGCTGATCAAAGCTGGAGGCGACAAAAACCCGTGTCTACTGCAGAAATATTTGACCCGGGTGTGAATGCCGTTTGTACGCATTACCACTGCATTAAAAAGCCATATGTTAGTGGGTATTAGTGCGTTATTTGTGTAGTGGGAATGAGGCTTAAGGCATCCATTGGTATCAGCTATGTTGGCATAGCTAGTTGAGAAACGGGCTAAATATCGCTTCAAAGCTCTGGCCAGACAACAACTAGCATAGCCTTTCTCAGAGGGGTTCCTTAAACTCATGAGGTGAGAGTTTAAGGAACCCCTCTAAATGAAAATGGGTTCTTTTCCCACGAGTCACCCCTAAATTAGCATGTTTCCAGTAAATGTTTTATTTCTGACAACAAACGTACACCCTTAAATTAAAGGTATATATTTGTCTTTTTAAGGAGGAGGACAACTATCCTATTTGAAGAGCCATCAATCACCTAACATGTATAGATACAGTAGATAACACATTAAATCAGGATTTTTGTAGAACTCAAATGTGAACTATACTGGTACTTCCAGTATACATCAGATAATTCAGTAGGGTTATTTGTAAAATAAGAAACCAAAGTTTATGAGTATGCAATTTCTTAACTCTCCATAGTGTAACAGTTTTCTGCTAGCTAATATAATATAATGGCATAACACAATTCCTGAAATACAGTTGTGGCTTTTGGTTTTGTTGTGCCACCCAAAATTTTTCAGTGGCCCATCTGGCCACCCCAATGAAAATTTTCTGGGGGCGCCACCGTTTCATGGTAATTTCTCACATAGTTGATGACATATTTCAGATTGGACCAAAGTGGAGGAAAACGCAATAATCCAATATAGTTTCCTTCTGCCAGCATGCAAATGAAAATCTCATTTAAATTTTAAATTTGGAAAAGTTTATTCACATGAGAATTAGATTCACCACACAGAGAGACTTGAGATAGTTTGGTCCTCTCAGCGTCTCAGAAAGAGTAACTGCACCAGGTCACGTAAAAGCATGAACTGGGAGTCTTATCAGATGCTGCTGTGATTATCCCTAAGTGTTTCTGCAGAGAGGATCAAAGCAGCTGCCTTCGACTAATCTTGTCATTGCAGACGATGACATTAGCAAGATACCCTCTATCATTGTCTCAAGCTGCAGCAGTTCAATAAACTAACAGATTCATTTCTGATACTCACTGCTGTCTGTTGCACCAAAAGAACACACATGCAGATAGATCTGAAACATATGAGTTAAGCCAAAGATTAAGCGTTTGGATTTGCAAGAGATGAGCCTCAGTCAGTGCAACAGATTAACATAATTTGATCAGCAATAGTAGAAAGTTACTAAATACATTTACCCCAGTACTGTGCTGAAGTGCAATATTGAGATACTTTATTTCTCGTTAATGCTACATTATACTTCTGCTTTACTACATGTCAGAGGAAAATATTGAACTTTTTACTGAACTTTTACTATATTATGTTAAAAACACAATAATCTTATAAAATACAATGCCTTGTTAAAGATTAAACCAGAAACTCCCAAACACTGTTAAACTTCCTAAAGAAATACTTTTTTGCGAGCTTTTGGTAGCTAGACCTTCATCAGGCAAAACAATAACCACGTATTTTTTAAGTGCATTTTTTAATAATTTATTTTTTTAAACAGATGCTACCAATTCTTTTGGGATTTTACAATGCAACTTTAAAAAATATAATACAGAGTGGATATGTAATTTCTTGGTGTAAAAAATCGAAGCATTAACCAGCAGGAGATAATTTGAAAGGACTAGGCCTAGTTCAACACAGTAGCCCATAGTTAGCTTGTTTGTTAACAAATCTAAGCTTTTTAAGATTTGTTTGCAGTCTAAAAGTGAGCCTTAATGTGGAAAAATAGACAGCGTGTACTTGTTGTCTAGATATAATTTAATATGTTTAATCTTCATCTGAATCATGAAATGGACGAGCTGGTAATGGAAGTGAGACAGTGGTTGCTAGGCAATAGCAGCTCAGCTCACAGTGGCAGGGACACACCCACACCTACTGCACTGTAAACACTGAGAACAATGACCTGGACAGTTAGGGTGTCTAAGTCACATTGTTATGGTAAAATGCATTACTAACACTAACCCATGAGACCAACAAGCTGATCAAGACTATTAATTTAATGTATTTTCTCCAGAATTTAGGCCTGATATGTTGTATATCTGTACTACTGATGCAGCCAGCAGACAAAAATAGCAGCTTGGTTTGACAGAGAGTGAAAATAATAATTTTTAAAAACAGCACTTACCATTTCATCTGTTTGGCTCCCATGCTGGTGTTTACAGGCTTAACCTCCCATACAGTCGTTGCCCCGCATCTGGGTGATGCTCTGCCTCTCAGTCAGGACCATAGCCCAAACACAGCCGGAGACAGCAGGGAGGGGAGCAGCCCTGAAAGCAGCAACCAGAGGCGTCTCCACGTCGCACACTGTGTTCAATCAGAAATAACAGCACGTTCAAATCCTCTCCAGCAGCATATTCCTAAAACATAAAGCTCCAAATCCTAATCAAAAGCCCTGAATCCTTCGACTAAATCATACCAAGGCTGAGTCCTATAGCTGGCAGAGAGTGACAGAGAGAGACAGAGGGAGAGAGGGATTGGTGCTCAGCAAGACCAGCGACTGAAGTCTGCCTGGTTTCTCATTGCACTCGCCTTGTGCTTGAGCTCACCCGCTCCCATTCACGAACACAATGTTTTTTGTTCCTTGCAGACAAGAACTGATGCAGCTCTTGTGCATCTTTTACACCCTTTTTTCACGGCCGGTCTTTTTTGCGTTTATTCCCTCTGCACTCCCTCCCTCCTTCCCCTCTTTTTCTTCTGCTCGGTCGCACTGGCTTTGTATCAGTCCTTCCTTCTTTCAGTGAGCGAGGATGTCAGACATGGCTCTGTCTGGGTGTGTTTACCCTCCCCCTCTCCTTCATTCCTCCTCTCTCCTTTGCTCACTGCTCTCTCCTTTCACAAGGAGGAGGAGGAGGAGGGAGATTTTCTCCTTTTCTCTCCTTTTCTTTTTCTTTTTGTGGACTGTATGTCACTGCAGCTAAAATGAGACGTGAATCGACAAAGAGACATGAAAATGTAGTTGTTGTTTTCTTTGCCAAATCACCGGCTTGCGTAACAAAAACATAACAAGCAAGCCAGAACATGTGATGATATACTTAAACAGCAAGAAGTACAGAGTTACTTGGATATTAGCAGACAAAAAATGCTATTTATAGAATGCAAAGATTAGCATACAATTACAGCTATTTTCACATTTTTCAGACAGTAATCAACAGCATTTTAACTAAAAAAAAAAAGTTAGATAGAGAATGCCCTGAAACCTTAGAGCTATCAGATTGAACCAAACTGTAAAATGTGTCAGATTTATCATTTGAGCAGCAGGAAACAGAAACAAAAGGTTTTGGGTTTTTTTTTTTTAATGATGTGCCGCTCAGTTTTAAGTCATGTTTAAAAACCACTTGGGCTGAGCACACTGTCATTTAGCTGTTAGAAATGTTGCTGTTGTCATCAGTAAGCATGTTAAATAGGTCTCTGTGTGGCAGCTTGCAGTTCTGCCCAGAACAAAATGACAGTCTTAAAATTTGCATGAGCTCCATCAACACATGCTTAAATGAGGTACTTTACTGTAGAGCAATGTTGCAGAGGCATGAAAGTGACCACCAGCATTAGATTTACCCTGTGTACTAGATCAAACAGCAGAGGCAAGAGTGGTTTTTACTACTCCTCACATTAGTGTCAGTATTCAACAGATGATAGGACACAAGTAGTTCAAAACCAAAACCAGGCAGCCTTGTCTGAAGAAAATAATTTTCTATAAACTTTAAAAAGATTTACACTGAGGACACTGATAATTAATAGGAACAATAGGAAAAATGAAGTCTGTCTGTCTACTACTCTATTTTGTCAGTGTACTTAGAGAACTTAGAGCTCAACGTAAATACTAACATTTTAATTGTCATATCATTAAAAACAATATCTTTGGTAGCTCAAACACAACATCTAATTCCAGTATTTATGATCTAGAATAGGGCCAGACTAGGTCCATGCAGCCCTGTCTCCTGAAAATATATTTTTATAAAACTAATTTGAAACTGCAAATTTGTTTAAACACAACAAGAAGAGGAAATATTGCATAGTGAAAACAAATTTCAAGTGTTTTCGGCCAAACTAGGTAATCTAGCAATACAGTGTCCACTTGTAGTCACAACAGAATTATTAATGTTATTTCATATTAATAATTTTATTTAATTCTATTAACTTTTTTATTAATATTGAACTTCAATAGAAAGGCCAGTGCACACCTTCAAATATTATGTGGACAGGTGCATAGGAGAAAAAACACTTGCAGGTAAAAGAAGAGGGGTCCTGCACAGTGTCCTGTACTTGCAAAAAAACAATATTATTAAATAATCAGTAAGATGTTTTGGTCCCAATTAATTTTGAACCTAAATCACAATCTTTCTTTAACCATGACCAAAGTGCTTTTGTTGTCTAGACCTAAAAGACAAAGGCTCTGGACACACACCCGAAATTCAAGTGTCAAGGTCCTGCTCTTTGTACACTTGCCATCCTCTCTCCTTATCTTTGAACATAAGCCAGGCAGTGATTACGCTGCCACAAGGATGTAATCAAGAAAGCAGTTTAGTAACATACAAATGTAATTTCTAGGCAACAGAGTTGAACAGTGGAATAGTTGTAACAGCACCACTTTCATAAGGAAGGGATGACCCTTGAGCTGTGTAATAAATTTATTCCTGACCTTGCATGAAATTTATTCTTTGGACGAAGTCTGTCTTTTGAGTAGTAGGCAGACTGATACAGTTCATGTGAGAATCATGTAACTTCTGTAAGATTAGCAAGAAGTCTCTTGGGTAAAACGCGAGGCATTTCATCTTTGCTCATTTCAAACCACCATGCAGCAACAGCTCGCTAAACACTCGCTGACAGGCGTGGATGGTTTTAACAGATTTCACAACAAGTATCACAACAAATCATAATGACTACTAAACACATTTTCTCTATATTGCTACTTTTTTCAGCATGCCAAGAGAGTTGGTGAGAAAAACTGACAGGTGCACAAAGTGAGGCAGGGAAAGACAGCAAGGTCTGTCCCCAAGCCATGTGACACTGAGCAGATACTGCAAAAATAGCTGTCCTGTGTGGGTTAGCACAGCAATCTAAAAGTCTTCAATTTGCAACAGGCACATATCTTAATTGACTGAGTCAGTAGACCTGCATTGTGAACTCACTACACATGGGGTACTAAGCATCTGACATAGTTGGAGAAGTTAGAAACATTGCTTTTTGTAGTGGACATGTAAGGATACTTTGTGCCAAAATTTGAGAGCTCCAAAACAAACATTCAGCAAGTTACAGGTGCTGAGACAGAAAGAGCTACAACCACACCAGATCTTCCCTTCAATAAAAAAAAACTATTATACACTACAATGAAATATTAAAAAATATGAAAGGGTTTTGTTAAAGATATACTCTGCAGGGTTTTCCTAAAACAAATGGAAAGACTCATACAGAAGTAATCCCTCTCAATTATTGCTTATGACGTGTGTGGTGGTGTATTTTTCTGCACAAACTCTGCCTCCTGCCTGCATTCTCCATGTTAAGTACTATCTTATTTTTGTTCATAACTCTTATAGGCGTGTACTCCCGCAGTGCTCAGGTGAGGTCGGGGGCCATCTGATACCCCTTTTCGACCCAAATTAGCATGTGTATGCAGGGATTTTAAACACCAGTAAACCAACTAAAAATAGGCTATAGACTGCTTTCCCACTGCTAATAGACTAGAGCTGCACACACAGCTCTGCAGTAGATTAGTATGCCTTTCTGTATGTGTGTGGTTTTTTTTGGTTTGTTTTGGTGCGTCACGTTCAGCGTCACAGACAGGTCAGAAAATAGGTACAGTAGAGACTAGCATGGATGGAGGCCCGTGAAAAATTAATGGTGGTTACTTCTTTTTATATTTCATATTTGTATTCAGTCTCTCTTTCAAACTCCGTGCAAACTAATTTGGATCAATGTTTGAGCGCTGCTTGGGCGGAGAAAGTCAGTAGTTTGTGACGGTGTGTCATTACATCTTGAAAAAAACGTAAATATAGCAAGGCACACAGCCAAAGCAGAGTAAATCTGGGGTTGGTGTTTATCTTCACTGGCGAGTGTGTTTACAAACAGTAACTGACAATCCTGCATAGTATACTTTTAATTGTAAATTACAAATTCTTACACGTTTGGATCTTATCATAATATTATTCAGTACTTTTATAATCATCACATAAATTAACAATCCTCACTCCAAGCTCATTGAGAGGCACTTAATAGGTTAAACTGGCTCTCGTGATCTTTACATTTTGAATATGTTACACCTTGCTGCTCAATAATCTGGTTTCAGAACAAATTTGGGTAGAAGTTTGCAAAATTGCAAACAGCAGCACACAAGGAAAGTTTGCTTTTTTCTGTGAAGGCTACAACAAAAATCTCCCACCAGGCAAGTAAATCAAAGTGATATGCACATCCATCTATTTGATGGAAGAATCAAATGGCAAATTCAAAGTATCTCCATCCGACACCAGAGAACAAACACTGTTGTTCGCAAGAATAGTGGGCAGAAGGAGCTGCTGGTCGAGATCAGTTTGGCAAATTCAGTAGCTTCTTCAAAACCTTTCCAGAAACAGCCTTCATAAAGTTTCCACTGTTTTTTGTGAGCTCATTTCTATTCTTTGAATGTTTTTGCTCGAATATTAAAAAGACAAGGACAAACTCGAGTACAGGACCGGCAGATGATGATTTGGCAGACCAAGATGTGACTAAGGGAACTGGGGGGAAACAAAGTGTTTCTTGAACAGATAATATTCTAGTTATGCATGGATGATATATGAGGAGTGACTTTGCTGTTCAAAGTGTGGCGGGAAAGTCATTCCACCACTGGGGAGGCAAGAAGGAGGTGAGAAGAAAGCCGGTTTGCCGCAGGGACAGTGTGCAGTCGGCGAATTTGTAAATCAAATGAGCTGCTAAAATAGGACAGATTGTTTGCGTGGTCACCGTGGATTCTGATTGTAAATTATTATTATGCCCGCCGTGAAATAAGAGTTACCCATCTCTTTTATATCAGTGACCTTCAAACAGATATGCATGAAACACCGTGGGCTGATAAGATTTTGTCCCTGAAAATCCCATCTATTTTTGTTGTCAAATACAATTTAGAGAAAAAGTCTGTAGCTATTTAGGTTTATTGTTCAGGAGATAGCACTGGAGACAGTAAATGATCAATCCTTTTCATTATAAATCAGCTGGTGTTCAAAATGTGTGTGCCTTATATATCTGCCATAGTAAACTATTTTTTTCTAAAATTATCTAAAAATCATCAAGCATTTAGAGCTCATACCTCTGCCAAAGCTTTTTAAAGCTGTTTAATTCAATTAAGTAGCTTTTTTGGTGAAAGGGAACATAACACATATGTTCAAAAATGCCGTAATCTTAAAGGGTAATTTTGGTGTTGTTTAAACTAGACCCTCTTTCCCATGTTTTTGTGTCTAAGTGACTAATTGGAACAACAAATTCATCCAGTATTGTGGAGACTGCTGCATCGGCAAAAAAGGGCTGCAATGTAATCACTTGGGGCATTTGTTCACCATCAATTTAAGTCCACTAAAAGTTCCTGTTTTGTGCCCCTCACAGGCTCAAACTGGTATTTCAAGTGTCAACATATGACAACAATGACAACATAATGGGAAGGATCCCCACAGAGACAGACTATATCTACAAAAGTAAGATCCTTTTCATTTGACCAGAGACAGCCCCAAAACACCTACTGTTAAACACACCAGACTCCATTTGAATAAGCAGCAATTTTAATATTGTAAAACACACTTTATTCAAAGCAGACAGAAATAAAATTAAACTCACAGAAACTGTCTTGTTTTTTTTTCCACTGTTCTAGCAATCACCGGCACTGGCTCAAAATAAAACCTAATTCACCCAGTTAGATGTGAAAATATAGTGCCTCTATTCACACTTACTGTTTATTTAAAAAAAAAAAAGAAAAAGAAATGAATCTTACTCTAAATGTCTTTCTTTGCAGAAATCTTTTCCACAATGTTGTCTGACATGTAGAATAACAATCTGAGCCTGTCAATAGCAAGAAGGAGCACTAATAGTGGACGTAAATTGACAGTGAATTGACGGTGCTGTGAGTGTTTACATTGCAGCCTTTTTCACAGCTGGCAGCTGCAACACTCTTACTCAATACTCAACAATTTTTTTAAAAAATGAAGAAATGTAGAAAATATGGGAAAATGGGATCTGGGTTGCAAAATGCAATCCTGGATCCAGTTAGATTCAGGTATGAACACAAATACTTCCACCAAATTTCACTGAAATCTGCTGAAAAGTTGTTGTCCTATATCTTGTTTATTAATTACGTATTCACAAACAACAAATAAATATAACTGAAAAATATACCTCCAAAAGTCATGGCAGTAGTGGAGGTTTTCAGATCTGTAAAAATAGCAATACAAGTCCTGCATTCAAACCCTGACATATAAAAAAAGTGTAAGAGCAATTTCAGGAAATGTACTGAAACTAAAAGTATGCATGCATCTGAAAGGCCCTCTTCAGTTTTACATTCACAGAAAAGGGAACATCTGACATGAAGTAAAAGCACCTCAAGATTACAGTACTTGGGTGAATGTGGTGTATTACTTTCAATTATTAATAAATGGACTCTTCTGCGGATTTAATTTAAATTTACTGTTGTTACAGTAAATATCAACCATTGTTTTCGATAGGACAGTTCTCAGTGGCCCACAGTTGTGCGTTAAATGACTTTGACACAACTGCGTCACATCTGTTTTAATTCATCTGAATCAACAAAGACTAAGCACCCTTCTTTGGTTACATTTGAACCACTGATCTATTTTGAGAGAAAATAATGAAAATATTTCTTCTTACAAAGGAGACATTTCCTAGTTCAACAGTCGTCTATGATTTGTGTTAAAAATCGTCCGCGGTGACTGGTGTCACAGGTTACAGAAGCTTCAGTGAGCATTAAGCGTCATAAAAAACAAAACACAGATACACTGCTGAGGAGAAACAAACAAAACTTCAAAAGGTCTAGCTTTCCAGTAAAAACACACCTGTTTCTGTCAGTGTGATGTTTTGGCTTAAGCAGTAGTCCAATGAAATGCCTGTAGCCTACTTCAAAGTCAACTTCTCCTATTTAAAACATTAATTATATATTCACTATAACTGTGGCGTAAGGCTGACAGGCGTTTATCTCGAATAAGGTCTAATATACATACATAATATAATTTAAAATGAGATGAAAGTTAAATTCCCAGCGGGTGATATTGGGAGCATATAATCATCTTCACTCAGTGATAATATGGAGCAACTTCATACATGTAGCCTAGTATACTATTTATTACCTCTAATTAGGCTACCACTTAATTGAGCAGCACTTACTCATCATCATACTATGCCTTTAAAATATTGGTTTGGATAACTGCCAGGGTATTTTAAATAGGCTGAGGCCTAATTGGTTTTAACAAAGTGATTCATCTGCTCGTATATATGTGCATATATTATCAGAACTGTTGATCACCACGTGGATGGCTGATGTTGCAGATAGGTTCTGCTGTTTGTAGCATCCCATGTGCAAGGCCTCTACATTAGTGGAACTGGGTTGCACAGAGTGTAGCTACTTTTAGATGTAGTTTGTTTTTATTTAGGTCAGAAATAGGTCATGCTAAGTCACATGCTCAGTACTTCCCAAACATGCATTTTCACAAACAAAAAGCTGAGTACTGGATTCTTGAACTGAAGAAAGCATAGATACATTTCACTTTAAGTTCAGTTTCAAAGGTTTTAAGCGGAAAAAATCATGTGTTTGGAAAGTGCAAAGTATACAAGTTGATGAATGAGACTTATGTTATAGACTTATGTTATATAGGATTATGTTATACGAGTTGTGTACGAATTTGTTAAGTATTTTTGCTGTTATTTAACATGGTTCCCAATCAATAAATCAACATGTTTGCTGTGGGCATGCAAGAAAAACAAAGTTGTCTTCACAAAGCCAGGGTAACATGGAATGACTAAGTGAAACACATTTCATGAGTGAAGCTCCTTTTAACTCTTTTCCCGAGTATTTTTATGAAGTTGTCAGCAAGAGCCAGCATTTTGGTCATATTTACTAACCTTTCAAGACCTCCAGATTATTTTGTGTTTTGAACATATAAACAGTGAATACATGAAGATAAATAACAGATCTTCAGCTTTCATACACAAAATAAAAGATTTTATTCTAGCTTCTACAGCACATTAGTGGTCCTCTCCTCCCGTCACCCTGGGACCTTGGATCGTCTTGTTCATTTGTTTTTGGACGTGGAAATGTTGTTTTACTGCACAAAATTCGTAACAGTGTCCCCTACACTATAACAGTGAAAACATTGATTGACGGGAAATCTCACCAATGGCGGGGAAGCATTTCGTTCTTAAATGGTGGAGAATCTTGTTAATAGCGGGAAAAGAGTTAAGGGTGGAGAAATAAAATATGGAAAAATAAATTCAAATTAGCCCTAGATTTACCCGCTGTAATATAAGAGTGATGTAGGCTACACAATAATCCTTCTATACTCGTAATGTAATTTTCTAGCCTAATATATAATACTGTGAAACTCTGCAAAACGAGTACTTTTGGTACCATAAGTAGGCCTTTATTCTGATTCTGTTGCTTGTAAAATATGCTGAGTACTTTTTCCACTACTGGCTAAATGGGAATTATATACCTGTAGTCAGAGTGAAGTTGTCAGCTTTGCACATATTCATAACAGTGGAAACCAAGGTTATTTTGTGATGCATTTGTGTTCAGCCTGTTGCTACAATAGCTAACAAGATGCAAATTATGATGGTACACTACTTTATAGTTTTCACTTCTTATTTCATCTGATGACCGTTGTCTCAATCAATACATTAACTGTAGTGGGCTTTTTCCTTACTTAAGCCAACAGATAGCTAACCTAATGCCATATGCGAAGCAGAAAACTTCAAAACTCAATCACAAGAACAAGACTTTAGATTATAAAGTCGTTTTGATGAACTTGGAGCAAACAGAAGGGTATCGTACTGTACTTACTATCGAGCAGGAATGAGCAACATGGTCTTCCTTCTTTTGCTGTTTGCCACCACTTTGGTCTGCTCTGGTTCAGTCTGCCAATAGTAAGAGAAGAAAACCGATTGTTTTTATGATTTTTTGCTTCTTACATGTTTGAGTTTCTTCATCAGTCAAAAGTTGTTCTAGTTTTTTGTTGTGTGCCCAGGGTACTGTGCTCTCCCATTAAATATTCTTCAAATAACTCATGAGGAGACCTTTTAAACTTTCAACATGTTCTTTGTTCCTGGTGATGTATTTCCCTATGGATCAAACATTGTGTATATTTACGTGGTGAATATGTTGAAATCACCCACCTACAACTTAAAGCCTACTGATGTTATACTCTCTGAAACCTAAAGCCCTGAGATTTTGAGGGCAGGACAAGTTAACTGAATCTATACATGGTTATCTCCACAGTGGATAAACAGATTTTTACTGCTAATTTTAGGATTTTTAACTGCATTTGAAACATCAATCTCCAATCGTGCATTTACAATTTGAATTAGCTAGCCTATGTCAATCTGTTACAATGTAAGTTATGCTAAGAGACATAGGACCATGGGACCATAGGGATGACCCTAAAATTAGCTGAAGCTGCAAAACTGGAGCTCAACCTCTCAGCACGAGCATCCACATCACTGTGAGCCATTTAAACGTTGTTGATATAGAATATAATATTACTTATTGATGGCTAAAATTGTGGCTTGGTATGTATGAAATATCAAGAGCAAAAGTTAATTTTTGATTTGGCTACCAAGTGTTATTTGCTCCTTAACCAGATTGTGGTGAGTTTGTGTCATTAAAAATGTATCATTTTAGTGATGAATGAAATTAGCAGCATTCTGCATATTTCAGCAACAGAAACCTTCAAAATGTCAATGTGTTTAGCTCTTTAAGGACTTTATGCTTGTAATAAACGTTTTTGTACCTCTTCTACTTTTTAAAATATTACAGGCTTTTTGTTCATCATACCATCTAATGGCAATGAGATGAATACAAAGCATTTTTTTCTTTTTTTTCCCTTTTAGACGTGTCATTTTAATTTCCAGCTTTGATAGTACTAGTTTAGCTTCCAACTCTTCTAGCAGTGTATTTTACATCTTACCTTCTTTTGGTAGGCTAATGAAGTTAAGACTAAGAATTCAGTCTTAAACATTTTAACATGCAGCTTTAATAGTATTACACTTCAGCTTCCAACTTTCTAGTAAAGTATATCAACTTTTCAAGTTTAGCCTCTAATTTGCCAGCCATAGGCTACGATTTCCAGGTTTTTCAGCAACTTAGTGCATATGCATTTTGTTATTACCATATTTGTGGTAGCAATGCTGTCCGATTTCAGCTGTCAGTACTCACGCACCTTTTCTGCAGGAAATACATTTTCTACTTTAATTCAAAAACCGGTATGCCTTAATGTACCTCTGCAGCGCTGAATATCTACCAGCTGGGACTGTACAGCCTCCCAGGGTGATTGACGGACCATTGGCCCAATCACAGTTAAGTGTTATCATTGTCCAATGACGTAGGGAGTACGACAACGTTACGTACCTCAGGAAGGCGGAAGTACCGGTGGACCCCCGTGTGTTGTTCTCCTCGAATGCTACTTGTTTTTAAAGAGGTACATTTTGTACACATTAACGTGATAACGGTGAAAGCGTAGCAATTGTAGTTGATGTAGATTTAAACAGCCTCATTATTGCTGCCTGAATCATAAAACTGTACCTAAAATATGCAACGGTGTTAGCTAGCGAGCTAGGCTAACAGGAGCTGTTCAGTGTAACTGTTGTCTTACAGCTGTCGTGTAGAAGAAGATGGTCTTTTTGCACTTTTACCTCTAAAGTTCATTTACCAACTAATAGTTTCGCTTACCAATGACTTACCTCTGTCTCATGTCAGGTGTCATCATGTCGAAGCAGCCGCTGGGGAAGACGTTGTTGAGGAATGTAATCCGCCACACAGACGCTCACAACAAGGTGCGTTTGCGTGTCAATGGGGAAACTGGGAGACATGCCCGCCCAGTTCATTTGGTACACGCCCAGTTTAAACTAATACAGAATAATACAACGGGTTTACAGAAAAATCCTCTGTTCGATTTTGTTGAAGCTTTTATTTAAAAAGGGACAATGCAAATTAAAAAATACACAAGGTGTAAAAATGACACAATCAGCCAGGAGGCTATTTTTCATCTTAATGATCATTTTGAAGTTTGTGGTGCTGTTGACTTGTTTACTCCTGAAGTATAACCTAGCTTTATGAAAATGACTACTGACAACATCTGAAGCACAATAATCTCTATCGTCATTGTACATCATTACAGCTGACTAATACTTTATAAAGTCATAGCGTTTTTTGGACCTAAAGCTCTTTATGATACACTAATCCAGTTCAAGCCCTCGTTACACATGTCATTGACTTACCATACGAATGACAATTACTGATATTTCGCAGCCTTTGCAGGTTCACAAGCTGAATGTTTCACACATTAATTTGCTGCTTTTTTACTTTACCTGTAGTTTAAGTAATTTATATAATCTCTGTAAATATTTGAATCCTGTAAGGCATTAACATTGTATATGTAATAGTGTATGGGCAGTCTTTAATGTACTCACTCTTGTTGACCCGCTGCAGATCCAGGAGGAGATGGAGATGTGGAAAATGCGGGACTGGGAGGTTCACGGGGCCCACCGTAAACATTTATCAGATGCAAAGAGTCTGAGGTAGGAACAGTGAATGCCTCAATTTAATTTGAGCCACCTCAACACAAGAGATAACCAAAGGTCATTTGGGAGTATGTGTCATAATGTCGCTCTCAGTTTAGAAAGCTGTTACTGTTGTATGATTTATTGATGATGGCTGTTTTCCAGTGGGCAAATGCACTGCGATCGAGTGTCAAATCAGCCCAGAGAGCGAGTCTCAGAACATGATGATAGAGGGGCCCGATACTGGAGTCGCAAACTGGATGAATTTGAGGCCAATGATCCTGATAGGTAAAATTGAATACTAATTCTTCACGTACTGTGAATATGTTTTTTGGGGTTTTTTTTATTGTTGTTGTTGTTGTTGTTTTTTTACTTTTCACTTATTGGGAAATTTCTTGGGAAAATCTCAGAGGGACTCATTTCTGAAAGAAGAAAGTGAATTTGTTTCCTTATTTGTATTCTGTACAGTGCACATTTATCTAATTTCAATGAAAAGGAGTCAGACAAGATTGATGAATTTTCATCTCATGTGCTCACATCTCAGGTGGGGACATAGTGGCTTCAGGGAGCTCTATCCTGAGGAGTTTGAAAGTGACAGGTGAGCAAAAATGCAGCACTGCATCAGATAAACAAATGAAAAGAACTGAGCTATGACTCAAATTTTAAAGAAGCATTCTAGAGACTCGTGAGAAAGAGATTTAAACAATAATTGTCGTTGTCTGACATCAACAAACAACCATCATTTAATGTAATTAAACCCAAATTTAACGGATGTAGTGTTATATTGTCAATACACAGTATTCAGTCTTCAAACAAACAACGCTGTAATCAGCTTAATGACATGAACACTCGCAGGTCATTCACCTGGGAATCTTTCGCACATCTGTCATTCATGCTGAATGTCAACGCGGCATTACTGTAGAGACTAGCTGCTGGGTGAACACCATGCAGCATTTTTTTAAGCAGGCTGTCTAACAAAACATTTCGGTCTCCAAGCCAAAGCCAAGATAACCCTGATGACCTCATGGAGGGTTTTTTTTAGATTTTATAAAGCCCCTCCAGAGTCTCAGTAGAGATTTTATAACCGTTTTCACGAGCCGAGTAGTACTCTTTACGACAAGTAAACTGATCTTGATGTGTGAAATAGTTGGATTGTACCTATAAAGTATTTTATTATACTACAGAGTTCCCAGGGTAATGGAAAAACCTGGAAAAGTCATGGAATTCCATAATCACATTGTCAAGGCCTGGAAAACTCATGGAAGTAGTAAATATCATTGAATGTTTGGGGAAAAATCATGGAAACGTGTTGTGTGTGAAATAAATTTAAAATATTTTTTGTCTCCTTTTTTAAGATTTTGGCTTTTGTTTTTCTTGCAAAAGATATTTTTTGAAACAAAAAATTTTGAAGAATTAAAAAAAAAAAATTATGAAAAAGAAAATGGGATTGGAAGGCATGTTTTTATTAAAACGTTTTTGCGAATTTTTTCTTCTTTTTTAAAAAAAGATTTGGCAATTTTTCTACAAAACCTTAAGATTTAGGCTGCTTTTCTGTTTGTTTATTTTTGCTTACATTTTTGAAAGGCAGGTTTTCTTTAAAAAATTGCCAAAATGACCATTTATCAAGCAAGAAACTGTAAAATCTGAGTTTATTGTTGGATTTCCAACTTCTGGTGGTCCTGGAACACTTTATGTGGGACACTGAAATTGTGTTTGAACAGAGTTTGAATGTGATATGTTTAAAAAATGCTGGGCAAGGGAAAAATTATTTTGGTTTATTATAGTTAATAGTTTGGGGTCCTTTAAAGTTGTGGAAAAGTTTACAAATTTTTAAAGTGAATATGTGTGTGAACCCTGAACCTACTATACCTGTCTAACCTACATGTATTTTGTTCAATCTGTCTTTTTTATAGTGAAAAAAACAGTGCCAGAAAGAAGATTGGCCGCCACAAAAGGAAAAAGTTCAAGTCTGACACAGAAGCCAGCTTATCAAAACGTTCAAAAAAATCCTCTCGGAAGAAGAAAAAGAAAAAGAAAAAGAAAGATGAGGGGGAAAAGCGCAAGAAAGCAGAGTTCTCGAGCAGCAACAGCAGCAGCGATGAAAGCAATGCTACCAAAGATAAGCAGCAGAGGAAAAGGATCAAGAGTCCACATAAAAGCAAGAAAATTGCAAAAGCTAGAGGGAGACACGAGGACAGCAGCTCAGAGGACAGTGATGATGAAGGAGAAAGAGAGAGACGTACTCAGAGACGCAAAAAGCGAAAACAAGACTCCCACAAAGACTCAGACTCAGGGCCAAACTCCAAAAAGAAGACCAGGAAAAACTGGAAAGCAGCAGGTGAGGAGAGCTCAGATGATAGTTCCAGAGCCTGAGGTTGAAAGACACAAACAGACACAGAGCTCAGCTAACGACCAGGAAAACTACTGTAGACTCCTTTGTTCGCCTTAACTTCACAGAGCTTTTCTCTGCAGGGACATTCTGTATTGTACTTTGTTAGACATCAACAAACCTGTGCTGTCGGCACTCTGTGGGCGTTCTGTATAGCAATACCTCATCCACCTCTGCAGTGGTTTGAAGCACACTGTAGCATGAAGAGTGAAGGTGGGGTATCCACACCGGCCTCATTAAGAATTCTGTCGGCTGCAGGCTCATTGATTGATCATTGACTCTGGCCTCAGACTGTCTGCCTCACATGGAGACCTGTCCTGAGTGTTTTTTATAGCAATTTTTTATTTGAGAGGACAGAAAAAAATATGCAATTTCCTCATCACATATGACAGAATGTGCTTTTATCCATTTTTTTTAGTTTTGTAATTTTTGATATTTGTAAGTAGCACACTGTCAAGATGAAAAATAAACATCTATTTTGTTGTTTTTCTTTTTTTAAAAAAACTTTGTTATTTTAAAATGTCGAATAAACAAGTTTAGTATTCTTACTGAACGAATAAAGCCAATCAAGTACTGTATGTGTAGTTAAATTTGAATATAGTTAGGGGCTATACAAAAATTATCGTGGAAAAAAGGACATCAAAAAAGGGGAAAGGTATTATAATTTTGCTTTAGCTGAGGGTAGTGTGACCTTTTGAAAGAGCTGGGTAGATTTTTTGTCTTAAATATATATTTTATTTTAGCCTAACTTTGCAATACAGACAATTTTCACCTGTGCCATGCTTTATAAATGTGCAGTTTGCCACAAGCAGAGGAGAACAGCTCTACCTTTGTAAAAGGGGTTTTATCAGTTTGTACATTGGTGGTGCACATTAGAAGTTCCATAAAGATATGAGGGCCAAGACAATAGCTATAATAATAATAATAACGATGTGAGCTTGAATAATGGTGAATGATGACATTCTGTAAACAGTGGCACAATGCACCCACTGCACATTCCAGTTATGAGGTCCTTTAAATACAGAGGGATTTTGATTTGCTGTCATTATTTCTATTGTTCATCTAAATGCTCTGAAAGTCAGCCCAATGATATGGTTTGCCACAGTCGTTGTTATAGTTGTGGCGTGTGGACTCAGCCACCCACTTGAGTTGGAACTATTTTTAAAACTATGTATTTATAGCTAGTTTTGTTGCTTGTACAGACAGCTAGCCCATTTCTTTTTTTTTCTTATTTTTTTGGCATATCTGAATTGTGTGGACAGTCAAAAACACATAAAATGTGCTTATTGTAAATCTTACCCCTAACCACATTTGGAAGTGGTTTAAGATGTGATTCCAATCTGATTTCTACAGATGCATCTCAGTCTGGATGCTCTGGCTGCTCTGATCAGATTTAAAAGTGTCTTTGAACACAACGCACAATGACTACATCAAATCCAGAGTGACAAAAGTGCTGAGTAGAATCCATGCTGCTAGTAGCAGATGCTAAAGAGGACAACATGAGGAAAAAACACTTGGTGGACAAATACCAAAATAAATTCAGTGTGAAATGATGGACTCTACTTTCTCAAGCTTCTGCATAGGAAAGTCGCGTTACCAACAACGCTTTGTAGCTACGGACGCCTGTGCCATTGCCACAGCAACGCATACCATTAGGTTTGTGATGTCTGGACACACAAATCTGATCTAAATACTTGTGAATACTAGTGTGGACCATCGTTTCAAGATCTGATTTTAGAGACAAATCTAATTTTTCTGCAGTCTAAATGTAGCTAAATATATATACATCGCTTTTGGTGTGGGTCCTCCACACCAAAAGCGATGTATATAAGATTTAAATTGGGGTAAATGATTAAATATGTTGAACCAATTTAACAATTATTATTTTTACATGGTGTGAGAAGGGGTGTTAGAGTTTTTTTTCTAAGATTTAAGAAAACATTAATAACACCAGGGGGTCTCATTGGGAGGAGGTAACAAAGTGAAACAATTTTCATATAGTCCCTTATTACTCTGTGCCATAGACCCAGTTGTCTAGAATATAAGCAATAATGCAATGTCACCAGCCTTATATTTGAACTTAAATAATAATATATTAAACTATGAGTCACAGGTCTAACATTGATTGCTGGACTTTCTGTCATATCAATGTAAGAACCACAGTTTCTACCTGTCTTTTAAGATAACATTAATGTGTCTTCGGAGCCAAATTCAGCGATGCAATAAGGTGGAAGTTTGGGTCTAGATATGTCAGTATAATAATTAATATTTTCATATTTTGAATAATCTGCATGAGAAAAATTACATTTCCAATTTAATTTTTTCGATGTGTCAGGCTGTTTGTAAAGAAATACAGAGAGGACGGCTTCCTCTACATCGGCCATCACGGATCAAAGACCTCTCTGCAGTTTTGTCCCAGTCTGAACACAGTCTTTTTATGATGCAGGAGATATACCTTAAAAAGATGCTATTCATGATCAAAGAGAATAAAATTTACTGATTTAGGCTGCTTCTAGTCAAAGAGCACCAAGTGGTTCAGCTGCATTCTGAAGTGAAGAATTTAAATGCCTGAGAAAAATATCCAGTAACGCCAAAAGCAGCCCTGAAAATAAAAATGTAACACAACGCTCCCATAAACAGCACCATTCAAACAACATTAACATCATGTGCTGCGCCACTGGTCAGTTCCTTCCTACTACACTTGTCAGACTACATTTCTATTTAGCCTTTTTAAAATATTTTTTCTATTAAAACAAAGTCTATATAAACCTGGTGAAGAGTAGTAGGTCTGTGCCATCTGGATATTTTTAGATAATCTGAAGCTGAAGAAAGTGTTGGTAAACCATTTTGAAAGTGTGTGTGTACTGGAGGAGCCTGAAGCACTTTACTGAGTCGGTGTCAATAGGCTAAGTGTTCTCTGTAAGCAGCAGAGTGTGGGCTGTGTTGAGCTTGGCTGCAACTGCCCGAATCTTGGAGACGGAAAAAAGCAAACGAAATCTGACTGGTCAAATCAGTGCTGACGGAGGTTTTTAAAACACATTGTCAAGGTTAATAAGCATTTGGCAAGAGGGCAGAAACGAAAATTGAGTGTGTTTTATGGATTAACGTTAATTCAATGTATTCATAAAATAATTATCTAGAGGAAATAACCAATAAATAGCATTTTTATTCTTGCTTCATTGAAAATCATGACAAATGTATGTGGACTTCACACTGTAGCTTGATGACCACCTGTTATGTAATTTTGAGCGAAATGTCTAAACAATTATCAGATAGATTACAATGAAATTTGTCCAGACATTCATGTTGTCCTCAGGATTAATAAAGGTTTTGTTTGAGGGATACACATGAAACAGATGGTCTGGGCATACTCTTCCAGATAATTTTGAGCATTAATTTCCTGCAATATACAAATAGGCATGTAAAGACTAAAGTGAGGCCTATTAGCAGCAACTATAAAAAAAAAAAGGCTACAGTAAATACAGTATATTACCCACAACCCTATAAATGATTATACTTTTTTATTTTACCACAGAATTGTTTGTCCTCAGTGTTTGTTTTAGCCTGTCTATATTTTCCATTTGGCACATCTCTGACTTTACTGTTTTGTCACTTTCTGTTGGTAAATGCCTAGAAATAGGTTTTCTTTAGAAAGCAAAATTCGCATTTCGTTATTGTCTCTCGTTCATTGAAGAAAAAAAAAAAAAAAAACCTTAACACGCGGGGGCTTTAAGTAACTGCTGATATTGCTTAAAAAGGCAGGGCCGGCTCTGATCTCCTCCCCTCAGCTGTATCCACAGCAGCTACACTCATGTTTCTGAGCTGAAAACTAGAGATAGCTGTTTTTAGAAGTCTCTTTGTGCTCTCTGGGCTCTTGCAGCTATTAAAGCTTCTGTCTGAATATTTTTGGTTTCAAGTTCAGTTTCACTCCTGTGTTCCCGTTTTACTTCAAGATATCAGCCTTATTCTACTGTTGACCTACCGATTTCAGCCCTATAGGAGAGCGTGTTGAGTAACTGCTGATGCAAACCTGCGTTTGCTGCTTCACATTAAAAGCTTTTCACTGGCGAGCCAGCGGAACGCTTTTATTGTGATTCTGCACTATTTGGTCAGCAGATCAGTCTGGGGGAATAGTACAAACAGTAGCAGCTACAGTGAGCTGAGGATGGCTGCAGGCGACAGACTCTTGTGGTTTGTGAGTAGCACAAGGTAAACAGCTTTACCTTACTGTGCAGTTCACAGCATGGTCCTGGAAAAACCCTCATTTTGAGCATGTTAGCAGGCTCTTATTAATATTTATCTCAAAGCTGCACAATTGTAGCAATACTATGGTTGGAGACTCTTTAGTCTTATTTAGAAATAAATGCAAATAAAAGTTTTTTTCTTTCCTATTTGCATCTTACTACATTATGTGTGCAGCTCATATTATAGCTTTCAAAGAGCCATTACTAAATTGAGGGTAAAACTTTTTACAAATGTCTGTTACTGCAAGTCTGCTCAAATATTTGAGAAGGCAGCAGGATTAGGAAAAAGGCTGTTAAGACAATTATTCCTAATTTACAGTTTCAATTAGAGAATGTCTCTCCACAAAAACTATGTATAAAGTGTCTTGATTGACTCCATTTTCAGGATACAAACATTTGCTAAAAACAAAAGACACAAGAAATCATTAGTAAATTGCTTTAAATGTTAATTAGACTAAAATAAAGAAAGGAAGCATCACATGTAGGTTTGAGACTACTGGGAAAGCAAGAACACAAGGATAGAAAGGGAATCAGAACACTGCAGTCTGGAGTCAGTTTGCAGGTTTCATTTTTTGTAAAGTGTCAAGTGTAAGTAGGATAAAAATCCACCAATTACAAAGTTATATAGAAACTTCGCATCAGCATCTGAGTTTCTGCACAGTTGGAATAATCTTTGTTGAAAAAAAAAGCACTGATATTGTTGAGCGGACAGCACAGTTAACACGGATAAGATTGTAACGGCCACAGCTACTAAACCATGTTCAGATTGGGCCCTTCAAACACACATTACTATGCATTAAACATAAAATGGGATCTTCAGTGAAAAAAACTCACCCTCATCAAGTCGAGGCACATTTTTCTTGCAGTCACTCAGAACTGCTGATGAGACACAAAACGCTTCGCTGTACCCCCAGTGTTTGCTAGTTTGGCTGCCCGGGCCAATTCTGAAGACACGGTGAAGTTTCAGCCTCTTCCTGCCTAAGCAGATTTTGTGTTGAATAATGGTTACACATAGGAGCAGCAGAGGAACACTTCTCCTGCTGAGAGAAACGGTCAGCTGGAAACCATCAGCAGTTAACGAGGAGATGGACAGGGGCTGAGAAATGCCTGCACCTTAAATTGACAGCTAAGCATTTGGAGCCAAAGTTTAAGGGGCAGTTCACCTGCAAATCTAACATGCACTTTTCCCCTCTAACCTGTACTGCTGTTTATAAATAAACATTGTTTTGGAATGAGTTGCAAAATGTTGGAGATATTGGCTGTAGAGATGCCTGCTCTCTCTTGAATATAATGGAACTAGATGGCACTCAGCTTGTGGTGCTTAAAGTGCCAAAAAAATACGTTTTGAAAATTTTCTCCCCACCTGCGGATGGGCAGCATCAGCTGAGAACCAGCCAGACAAAACCTGTCACGTTCACATGATACGCCACACAACGCCGTCAGGTTGAAACGGTGCCAGTAACTGTTTAATATAAGGAGCCCAAGGGTCAAATGGGTGAATGGGTCCAATAAACCTCAGACTTTCACGCAGGAGTCCAGTGCTCGTTTCCTGTCTGAATGTGATGGGGTTTTTTTCAACACCTTACCATGTGCCTCCTTCCCCTAATCCTGACCATCTATGACTTTGTTGCCTAATCCTAACTATCTATGTCAGCATTGGTAGCTATGTGCTTTTGTTGCCTCCGCATAACCACATGCAGCATAATCTCACCATGTACGATGATATCTCCAGCACTCGGCAACTTACATTTAAACAATCTAGACCGATAAATAGCACTACAGGTAAGATGAAAATTATGTTTTTTTAATTTAGGGTGCACTGTCCCTTTAAGTGTTCTGGCTATTAAAAATTAATTAATTAAAAAAAAAAACAATATTTAAAGCTAAAATATGGACATTCTTTTTTGGGCTGAAAACTGGTTACAATGATGAGGAAAAAAAAGGAAGGGATGGCCCCATTCTAAGAGCCAATCCTCTTTGTCACTGTGGATGCAAATAAGAGATTCAAGAGGATTGAAAACCTCCAGTGTGACTTATCTCTCTGCTCCATGTTTTATCTCTCTGCTGTCCACGCAGCTCGGTTTCATCTCAGCCTGTGCTAAGTAGCTGTAATCAGAGGGAAAGAGGGTGGCAGCAAACAAGTATCCCACATGCACCGCGATTGTATCTTTCTTGCTGTCAAGCCCTTTTTTATGTAATACCTTATTTCACTGCCTGCAGTATATGCAGGCAGCGAAACAAGATTATATGCAGTTTTGATTTGCAGCATGTAAACAATTTTAGATGGTTTACGATACATTCAACTACATTTTAAGTACATTTTTGAAGTGTTCATGAGTCGATTTGTCAACAACTTTGTCTCCTCTTATCAAGTATCTGTGACTGGAGTATTATCGGTTACACAATGCTAAAACACAGGCGCAAACATACAAAAATGTCTACAAGTATTCATCACATTTGTTACTTTTTTAATTAAATATTTGCAAACATGTTTAAACAAAGGGAGATGTTTAAAAAAAACTTTAAATGTTTCCTTGTGTTCCGAACATATTTCTGAACTGTTTTAAACCTGCCAATGAGCGATGTGTGTAAACAGAAAATGAATGTTTTTCACTTTGAGGATTTTTAATAACATATCATTAAATATGATTATGGCTTTGTTATATTAATCATCCATTATCTATTAATTCACCAGTTACAGATACTTTGCAAAAGGAGGTATAGGTGTTGATAAACACAGAAAAATGCCCTTATTTCTGCATTTAATTACATTAGTAAGTTATAAGCCAATAAGTGACAGCTTACATACAGTTATGCTTATATGTGCTAAAACAGTAAAGTGTCTCCCACTTTTCAAGATCTGAGCTTTGTCCAAAATAAGAGAAAGTTGAATTTTTAAATAAAAAAAAATGTAATAATGGTTATTACAGCATCTCCCCTGCAGTCTAAATGTCATAGGGAACCTTACACAGCCTTGTCTCCCTCTAGTGGGATGCAACAGACTCTACACCCTATTTAATAACAACTGGCTGCATTTGAATTAAGCATCTCATCGAGTTATCATGTCCCTCGTCATCCCACACCCCACTCTGCTTTTGCGGTTGTCGAGCAGCTTTCACAGAAGCCTTATAAATAGTACTCTGGAATCAAATATTTATCATCTCAATTTGTGTGTGTGTGTGTGTGTGTGTGTGTGTGTGTGTGCGCACCTCCCTGCAGCCGACACACACTGCTGCTGCTCCTGAAGCACAAGAAGAAAACGCCATGGATACAGTTAACCCACACAAAAAATTTAATACCCTTCGTGAGGGGATAAATGGTCCAAACTTTTGACATACTAAATAGGGAGAGGTGTGATGACACAGGTTTTTAATGTAAAAACTTGCAGCCAACACCCAAATGCTTTGTAAAAAGTCATGTGACATATGACTTACTTACTTACATAGTTAGTACACATACACCAATGTTTTAATATACTTATATATGTCTTTTTTGTTTGTTGTCTTTTTATCTAGACCAGCCAGATACAGTACCGATTAATATACAGTCACATCTGGAACAATACCTATTTAACATCATACAGTCCGACTGTCAAAGAGGAATCCATGGTTGGTTTCCAGGTCTGTCCTCTTTATGGTAACATTAGAAATCGGCATGTGTAAAATCCTGTTGTTTTTTTTAAATTATTATTATTGTATAGACTGGTGGTGATACTTGTCCTTGTATCTCGTGTCTTCTGTGCAAAAGTTTTTTTTTATTTTTGTTGTTTTCTTTTTTTTTGAAAGAACCCAAAACATGATTGACATAACAGGATACCTGGCTGTTCACTTTACAGTTATGATGAATTTTTTTCTCATTTTATTTTTTAAAACAATTAAACAGTCACATCCAAATGCCACACCCCCTTGGCATGTCACAGAAAAAAAGGAGGAAATTAAAAATCCAAAGACACGCTTCCCATCATCAGAGTGAGTGGGCGGCGATGATGGAGAGGACGGTTTTAATGACTACAGTGAGCAGCATCCTCCATTCGTACATTTTTTAGAATAAGGCACTGCTGCATAAAGAAAGGACATGGCCAAAAAACCTCTCTGGGAGTATGATGGGGAGGCAGAATGGAGGGAGACTGTGTTCTTCTCCAGCAACTCACAGAAAGTTTGCATGTGTAAGTAAATGTGCTTATGTTCGTCATCTGCTGTTTGCAGGCAAAGTGTGTTATATGGCATGTATTTGTGTTTTTACATGTATGTGGCCTCGCCGGGTTTATTTTCGACTACACTGCTTTCCTCAGACTGTGCTCTCTAGCATCCACTCAGTGCTGCTGAACGTAACTCTCCTGTTGGCGAGCGGCGATGACTCCATGTTGAGCTGGTTGGTGGACTTGTGCCACCTCGTCCTCGCTCTGCGTGGGTAACTATGACTCTGAAAAATGGAGTAATCCCCTCCGTCAAAGGAGAATCTATGCCTAGTTCGTGCCAGCTCATTAGGGAGCAATCCCATGTTGGCCAGGGCACTTTTCTTGTCCTTGAGCCTGGGAGCCTCCTTGGTGCCAGCATTGGGGCCTATGAGACACAGGGACATGGTGGAGCCAGTCAGGCTACTGTCCGTCTGCGTGTCCTCAGATGGCGGGCCGGAGCACTGTGCATCCAAGCTGGTTCTTCTCTTCATCTTGTCTACATTTAGTGGCGGCAGCTCCACCTCCAGGATGGCAGTGGTGGCTGCTGCATCCTCCTTCTTCTCATTGTCCACCCTCAGCACCAGCGCCATGCACTCTTTGGGTGCGTGAGCTTCACGCTGGCCCTCGTCAGATGTTTGCTTGGAGGTGGAGCGCTGCAGTCGCTGCTGGCTGCCATTGGTCTGGGAGTGCATGCTGGAGCTGACCTTGGTCTTGCTGTCCTCTGGGCCGCTGTAGGCCTTGTAACGGATCATCAGGATGATAATGAACACCAGCACTGAAGCAACAATTATACCTCCAATAATGATGATCATAGTGCCTCCCAGGAACTGGCTGTGCATGAAGCGGCACTGGCTGACCTCACTGGCAGTGTGGAACTGCACACAGCCAACCACACGTGTGGCTGTTAATGATGTGATGCCGTCGTCGTAAACCGCCAGCACACAAAGGTCATACTCCCGCCCTGCAGCCAGATCATTGATTAAGAAGTTTTTGCTGGTGGATGGGATCATTCTGCAGAGAAAAGAGACACAGTGCAGTGGTGAAGATGCCGAAGATTAATCATTGGAATTACAACGCCCACATTTACTGATTTGCATAAGGTGCATTAAATCACACAAAGGTGTCAGTTCCTTACAACAAAAAGACAACAGGGCCACTGCAGCTCTTACATTTAAATATCACTCATTCTGCTAAAGAAACATAAAAAGCACAACGCTTCATTAAAGTTGACTTATGCATGAATGTTATATCATAAAATAGCAGTGAAAAGTTGCTCTATTGGGTTTGTGTATAAAATGACAGCAAGGGTAAACCACAAGGTGATAAACAAGGCAGAGGAGGCTCGCTCGCTAAAGAATATGCCACAACAGCTGCAGGCTGCAGGACAAGTGACACATGATGTGAAGGCGGTTTTGATGTGTGAATACCTAAGGTCTCATTTTGTCAGCAACTGCAAGATTACACGACTCTAAATACGATGGAGAAAGGCATTGTCTTCAGGTCAAAATTGGCACTAATATAATTAGAAGCGTGTTCCTTTTCCCTAAAGGGAGATTTTGATGGTTATCATTTGTAGGTAATAATGTACCTCCTAAAGACAAAACAACACTCAGCTCCATGCCTAAACTGGATGAGAAAATTATACAGGAGAGCGACTCATTATATCTGATAAAACCTGGAAAAAAAAAAAAGTCGACGACTATTATTAACTCCCTCCATGAATACATAAATCCTGAAGTACTACTCGGTATATCAGATTCAGTTCATGTGCGTCACATATTGCATAAGAAGAACATCAAACTTATTCTCATATTTAAAACAGTATTTTAATGTGGTTTGCAGATGTTTGTACTCAACGTTTTGAAGAGAATTGGCAAATTTTGCTCAACTATAAACACTCTAACTGTTACCCAGGTTTATTGATTTTTCTCCATACATGCACTTTAAACATTACACACTGCAACTTACCTCATGTGTTGCAACTTACTATAAGAAACTTGACTACAGTATACTGACCCTCTGCTTGTATGGTATTCCTCTATATTTGTTGCACTGGTGGAAAGTGACTCATGCACTCTATTTAGGTGCAATATGATGCATTTTCATTGTATAATACCTTATACTTTTTATCAAAGCAATTCAGAGGGAAATGTTAATTGAAATTGTACTGTTTGCATATTCACTTTGCAGCTATAGTCACTAATTACTGACTAGGGCTCAATCTGTGGGGACTTCGCTTGGAAACCGAAGGGTCGCCGGTTCAAGTCCCGATACGTACCAATTATAGAGTGTGGGCTGGCAGCTGGAGAGGTGCCAGTCTGCCTCCTGGGCATGTCTGAGGTGCCCTTGAGCAAGGCAGAGAAGAACAAAAAACTGCTCCAGTGGTACCACACACTGGCTGACCCTACACTTTGACCCCTCCAGGATGCATATGTGTGGTATTTGTAAAAGGAGGGACTTGCAGAGATTATTTTCAAATGGCCTTGTGTGAATTTGCTTTATGACGAGTGATGAATAAAGAGATTTTTAGATTATTAATGTTATTATTAGAAACTTTTTAGATAAAGACTTTATGTACAAATCATACAGTAAGCTTATAAAATATGAGCTCCACCTAGACTACTATATAAAAATACTGTTAACACATTAATACTTCAAAACATTCTAAAAGGGGACATTTTGGGTAACACAGTGTGTTATAAGTTACATTTTGTACCTACTCTGTGATGGAAAGTAACTAGGTTGCTACATTTACACAACCACTCCCCTTTTCATTAATATAACAGCTCAAGTTACTTTTTAGAGTTAAAATAAAAATATGGCAATCTTGTAACTCTCTTGGCTAGACACTTGATTCTTGTCAAATTCCACATTCCATCTACCCATCTCTCATTCGAGATATCTTCTACATTGTTAATATGGAAAAAAGAGATGTATGTTTTAAGAGGACGTGGGAACCATTTTTTGTATCTGCTACACAAACTGACCTTAGGTATCATCCCGAACTGACAAACTCTTACAGCATTTTCAGTGTCTCCACCAAATCAACAGAAATGACTCACTTGGGGTTTAAATGTTGCAAACTCCTCATATATGCAGGTGTATGCACATACATACTTACTGTTGCCACATAATTACATCATTTCTGAGCCTAGTTGACGGATTCTGTTTGTTTTTGACTTTCTCCTCCAGGATTTTTCTATCTGTGCTCCTGTAATGACTTACAGCCTTACTTGAAACTAAGTATTAATGTCTTTTCTTTGTTTTGTATTCTTTGTTGTGTATTCAGATTGATCTGTACTTGTTTTGTCTTAATTCTTATTTGATTTGATTGAGATGTGTATCATGAATAATGGAACACAAACTGGAAATATTCCTGTCAAATTATTATTATTATTATTATTATTTTAAACAAATAAAAAAATAGGATGTGATAAGTATTCACCTCCTCCTACTCCTTTTGGACATTAAATTCTTATCTTGTGTCCGATGGTTATTCTGGTGATGTTTTTCTTGCTTATATTTTATTTTCGGCATGTTCAGAATAAAGATGAGACTAAAACGCTGTGTGTGTGTGTGTGTGTGTGTGTGTGTGTGTGCGTGTGTGTGTGTGTGTGTGTGTGTGTGTGTGTGTGTGTGTGTCTGTGATCTGTCCAACCAAAGACTTCCCGTATGAACTTCTTAAATTTAATTAACAGTTTCAGGCCCAAGAGGTTATTTGACCCAATAGAAAAGTGAAGAAAAAAAAGGATTTTGTGTCAAATTTGTGTGGCAGAGCTGGTTGGGAACTATTTGACTGATCAAATTAACTGTATATTAAGTAGGTAAAAGTAGCTCCACCTCAACCCGCTACAACAGTAAAATGCTGCTTAGAAATTGCAAGTGTTGAACTTTATTGCTACTTTACTTGGGTAAGTAAATGATTAAAAACTTCTCCCACCACTGCAACCAAGCCTATCATTAGACAACCACATCTAATCGCACTCCGTGTTTCCACCAATTAATGCAGGCACTTGCTAATGATACAAACAGTTACATGCAGTCAAATAGTTGGGCCTCATGTTATTGTTTATTGTCATATTATGTTTTAATGATGCTGAAAGGGCCCTTTAGTCCTTTAGAGCGCTGGACTCCATAATCTCGCCAGCTGATTGCAACAGCCTACTCAAATATCACAGATCAAAAATTGTTTACTGGATCTGGAAATATCTTAATTGAACTGTACATTTTATGCATATGATTATTACTGTTCATTTGAAAGCATTTAAATTTATGGAAAAATATTTCTCCTCTGTTCCTCAGACTACGCTATAGGGGTTCTGCTTATTTTTGGAAATACTTAATCATTTTGCATCTTTGGGATCTGTCAATCTGCCATCATGCACCATTGTGTCATTCAGCAGATGGTAACTCCAGATGTCTCACCTTTACTCGTGTCCCTGCTCTACCCCCCTCCCCTCTCTTCATCCTTACACCCCCTCCACTGTGGCTTACCTGTACACCAAAGTATCATCCGCCGTGCTGTTGTACTGAATCTGGTACATCCTGATGCCGGGGATGTGGCGTTCAGATGGCCAACGGATCACAGCGGAGGAGGAGGTCAGCTCAGTGACCATCACCCTCCTGTCCTGCTTATCGTAGCCCTTGGTGTCATTGCCAGATTTGGAGGAGGTGGTGATGTCTGAGAGGCCGGGGTCCTCACGCATGTGGCCTGTGTTGTTAACAAACAAGGGTAAGGGGATCATGTTGATCTCAACAGCAGCTGTGGCGATGCCTGCGGCATTGGACGCCACACAATTAAATGCGCCGCTGTCCTTCAGCGTAGTGATGAGAATGTCGAGGGTGCCATTATCATACAGGATGGTGCGGGAGTTATTATTCACCAGTTTGCCATCTGGTGATCGCCAGTGAATATCTGGGTCTGGATCACCCACTGCTTTGCATTTGAGAGTCACGCCCTGCCCTTCCATCACATAGGGTTTGGTTGAAAGATGTTTGGTGATCAGCGGAGGCTCGCAGATAAACTCCTCCTCTTGGATGGACCAGAAATACTTGTCCATGAGGTGTTCAGGCGAGGCACAGGTCTCCAGATCATCCTCCCTTGTCAGCCTGCGAAGCCACAGTAGCTCGCAGTTACAGTGGAGAGGGTTTCCGCCGAAGCTCACCGCCAGAGTGGACGAGCTGGAGCCCTTGGCATCAGACAGGACCTGAGCGTGCTGGAACAGGCTGTCTGGTGGCAGCTTCTGCAGCCTGTTAGAGGTCATGTCCAGGCGTACCAGCTTGGTGAGCAACGTAAATGTCCCCGCTCCAATGTGGTCAATCAGGTTGTGGTCCAGCGTGAGCGTGTTAATGTTGGTCATTCTGGCTATGGCTTCCCACGGAAGGCTGCGCAGGTTGTTATTGGAAAGATCTAAGTCCTCTATGGTGGAAACAAACTCATCAAACGAGGTGGGTGCCACCTGGTGGATCTGGTTGTTTCCGAGGATGAGGTGCCGCAGGTTGATGAGGCCTTTAAAATGGTCCGTCTTTATCACGCTGAGCCGGTTTCCATCCATATGGAGCGCCCGCAGGGATTTTAGTCCAAGAAAGGCATGGGGGGTGATCTGGCTAATGGTGTTACGAGACAAGGTGAGGTGGACCAAACTGGTCATGTTGAAAAAGTCTTTCCTGCGGATGATGGTGATGAAGTTGTCAGTGAGTCGCAGCTCCACTGTCTTGCGGTCGATGGTGGGGGGCACAAACAGCAGACCAGTCTTGGCGCAGAGCAGAGTGAGGGTGGGGGAGAGGTGCTGACAAATGCAGCGGCCAGGGCAGCTGTATCCCTTCACAAGAGCTGCACACAGCAGCACGCACAGAACCAACCGGTCCATTGTTGATCAGTTTTCAGGTCCTGCATGTGAGACAGATAAAGAAAAAAAAGGAGAAGCATTGAGTCGGAAAATAGAGATATCTGAATAAATAAATAGCATCGCGGCTTTTATGAGAGCCTGCTGCAAAAATCAAGAGTCTGACCAAGACTGCTGAGACTGCCAGCAAGGTATCAATCACAAAATGAAATGGAGCTTTTCTGAAATAATGGCACCTGGGATGATGAAAGGCTGCACCAACACTGTCAGAAGCCCGTGTCTCTGTAGCCTTTTAATGGAAATAACAGAATGTTTTTTTTTGTGCCACCAGGCTGCATCACAACTGAACCATCTAATTTCTTGAATGATCACAGGGCAGTTTTCCTGTATTAGGCAAGTATGTGCCATGAACATTTCCATCATTAAACAAGCCTTGTGTGTTTTTCTTGCTGCTGAGTTCCACGTCAGGATGGAGAATTAAAGGTAGAAAAGGGCGCTTGTCAGCAGCGCTCAAGGATTTTCATGACCTTTTCATGCTCTCTGCTCTCCCTGTGCTTCAGAGATGTACTGCAAAATTAGACAGAAACCTGTCATGTAAATCACGGCAACAAAAAGTAAAAGGAGAAAACGGTGGCTTGTTTTCGAGTCCGTCGGATGGAGACATTGAGGATGTTCTGATTCTCTGATTTCTATTTAGAGGTATTGATTTCCGTCTCGCAGAGAACACGCCTGTGGTGACAGCAGTAAGAAGTGATCCTTGGCTGCAATAACCATAAGAGACCCCAGTGGAGCACAAACAGTGATGTGCTGATGCCACATTGTCAGTGGTTTTACCCTCTTTGGCATCCATCTTGATTGCTGACGCCTTAAGCTTCACAGTTGATGTGAGAGCCTGTTAACGGCGATAAAGTAAGCGGATGACAACTGACTTTTCTTTTCTACTTTTAGAGAATGACATTTGGGTTGAAACCACCCCACCCAACCCCACAGGACAACACTTTTGATCCCCATATTTAAGAGGTCCAGCATAATTATTTCAAGTCGCTCAACATAACAAGCGTCTGGTTTTTAAAACATTTTCGATGTGTCATCCCATTTGTCATGACTAATTTTAGTGGCTTTATCTGTCTTTCACCATGTTGAGGTGCTGCTGATGTCCTTAATACCACTGATTTCGTGCCCCATTGTGCCCAAAGCAAAAGCATCTAATGGCTAAGTACTGATAACCCTAAATTAAATTTGATTTAAAAACGCCTGCGGTGAGATTCATGGAGTATTCTAAATGCCACATGTCAAATTTCATAGCAGAAATAAAGCACAAGCAAAGCTCTCCTCCTCCATCTCTCAAGCTATTCCCCATTCGCTTGCTTTGCACAGCGACTATGTTATCACTTTTGTCCTAAACTAAACAAACTTGGTATGATGAGAGCTGTTATGCTGTTCAAGATAGTGAGAGAAGTGTGAAAGTGCAAGTGCATTTCTGCCATTTTACATCAACCTGCATTGCATTTGCCAGCCCGGCAATGATAATTCACTTCTCCTTTTTTCACTCTCTTGCACAGACACACGCTGCTGTCTGGCTACCATCTGACAAACAACAGGGCACCTCGTTAACTATGAAACACTGCTGTCCAATCAGAGCTCTCATTAAAATCTGGGTTTGCGTGATGTCATTTTTCTGAGAAAAGTAGGACAGTTTGAAGCTCAAACCAGTGGGAGAGTTCCTCAAAGCTTGTTCATCAAAATTACTCAAAACTGACTGTCGTCTACTCAGTGGACCATAAGACTGCACTTAATAAAAGGTGGTGCACCTTCACTTGGTTTGTGTTTACACTTTCTTGTCTCCTTGTTATGATTCTGCAGGCTTGGCTATAACCTCCATCTCTAAAACACAACCACCATAACACATTTGAAATTGTTTTCCTGTGCACTTAATTTAACAAAGAATATACAAGCGAGATAAAAATACAACATGTGCACTTCACATAGTTAAACCTCTTCCATGTGCAGAAACAAACACCATGTGGTACACTGTGTGAGAAAACTCCCCTGAGAGAATTTATTTATTTAGCTATGCTCCTTTATTGTTGGAAGGTGCCTGCCTTGTCGAAATTAATTCCCCAAACTTCCCTTTTTAAAGATGCTGGAAAAGCTAAAACAAAAAAGTAGGTTAGTGCAGATCATACTTCCTGTTAAATAGACTCCTATATAAAAGCTAGACTAAAGTGAAATAATTTCAACAGTTTTGTGATCTTTGGTTCAGATTGAGTGTGATACTACTGCTGAAGTTTTAATATATCAGTGTTCTTGCTTGATTGTGTTAGTTTTAAGATGGTAACTAGGCCACAAAGCTCATGGTTTCTCCGAGGACCATCTGTACCCGAGCATTTCCTGCCACACCGTCGAGGATACTCTATTGATCTTTCAGCATCTCAGGAAGGGAGGGAGGGGGGGACTTTGTTGCCACGGCAACTCTGGTGTAGAATGTAGGTCTTTGAATTGCATTAAGACGATGTTGAGCTGCCCAGAAAAAAAAGCAAGGCCTCAATCTTAATGGGTGCTGAGAAGGTGAGGAGGGACGTGAATGGATGTTTGAATGGCCGAGTAAATTAAAAGAAAAGGGCAGCTCTGCCTCACAATTCTATTTCTGTTTTATTGTTTAATATTAGCGCCAGCCGGCGAATCGATAGCACGGGGTGAGCTGGAGTTTAGGTTTGGTTTTTGTGTCCAGTCATGCAGGAGCAAAACCTTTCACAGGGAAGACTTTTGATGAATTACTTCAATGCAATCTTCTTCCTTTCTTTAGTCTGCACTGAGCCCCATTAGCACCAGTATATAGCATTGGTGATTCTTCAACAAACGTACACTCATACACACTTATACACAATATACCATATAAACACAATAAACAAAGCAGCTCAACTCATAAGTTTAACATTAAGGTACTGAAAAAAAAACAAATATACCAAAAATAAGCTACAAAATTAGAAACTAGTCACAATTCTTCAAGCTTTCATAGCAGACTTGATCGTTTTTTTTTCTATCTAGAAATAAAAAGCATTTCTTAATAAATATAAATCCCTGTCTGAATCACCCTGAATTATATATTTAACCTTCAAGTGTTTTCACACATTTAAATTTCAAGAAAATACAATACTACAATAATCTCTTACAAGAGGGACTTCTACTTTCACCCAGGTTTAGATTTTATTTTTTACACCATTTTCATAATATACATACACCATTTACGTTTTTTGTAATGTTTGGAGATGTTTTTAACACATTTTTAAAATTCTAACTTTTAGCAGCTTGTATTAAAATATTCCTACATTCCCAAGCTAAATGAACAGGTAAAATGGACAATAAAATGAACTATATATATATATATATATATATATATATATATATATATATATATATATATATATATATATACACGGAATGTGGGCGGGAGCCCTTCTGTGCGGAGTTTGCATGTTCTCCCCGTGTCTGCGTGGGTCTCGGCTTCCTCCCACAGTCCAAAGACATGCAGCTCAGGTTGATTGGTGACTCTAAACTGCCCTTAGGTGTGACTGTGAGCGTGTATGGTTGTCTGTCTATATGTGTCGGCCCTGTGATAGTCTGGCGAACTGTCCAGGTTGTACCCTGCCTTTCGCCCGATGACAGCTGGGATTGGCTCCAGCCCCCCTGCGACCCTTATAAGGACAAGCGGTTACAGAAAATGACTGACTGGCTGAGTGTATACGTGCATTCAGATACAAATATGCACAACCTGTATATACCTATAAAGCTTTTGCTGTTCTTTCTGGTGTCCACACACAAACATTCATACACCATCATACACAATATAACACATAAACAAAGCAGCTAAGTATGGAAAAGAAACAAAATTGTCAACCTTTTAGCAAATATTAAGCCTTATGCAAAACACATAAATAGCATTTCTTAACAAACATACAGTGAATCCTTGTCTTACTGACCTTGAATTATATATCTACCCCTTCTGTGCTTTCGTTAAAAAAAAAAAAAAATAGGGTATTGAAAAAATACACCCCATTATTTTCTGAGGGGGAGTTCGACTTCAACCAGGTTAACATTCAGTTCTTTCAACAATTTTCATAATATACAAACACAGTTCACTTACAGCTCCTGAAATATCTGGACATACTGTTTTAAAAAATATTTCAATTTAAATTTAGAATAGCTTATATTCACATTCTGCTATGTTCAGAAATTAAATATACAAATGAAATTATACAATAACATACATCCATGCTTACAGCTATAAATGCATATATAAAGATATGAATATTCAAAACCCGTATACACATATAAACATGTTAACAGATGTTAACATCTGCATAATCCTCTGGAAACTGGTTTAATAACATAGTTACATTTAAACTTTATTTGTAAACTCCAATTAAAGTCTTTTCCATTTTCCCTGAGATGACAGTGTTATTCGTTGTGAATGAAATTGGGATATCTGCTTCCCCTAAGCCACCCAAGAGTGGACCTGACATTAAACACTCCACTTAGTTTTTCCAAATCTGGATCATCCTACATCCCGAAATCCACAGAGCTTCCTTTGACATCTGTTGCCGCCAGCTACAAAAAGCTGAATCACTAAAAGCCCTGAAGACCTCCAGACACAACCTGAATATGAGTTCTGAGCAGCATATGATATAAAATCTGAATCAAATTTTGAGCTGGCGAACACTGATAAAACGACATGCCCGTGTCTAAAATAAATCAGGGTGTCTACAGATATTAGACACATGTAATGTTCTTAAATACCTTTTAAAGGTACATTTTAACCAAATTTAAGACTGATATTTGGACAAACCCATCTTGTTCTTATTCAAGCATTGCAGGTAAGTATGATAAAACAGATTTTATGTAAGAATGTGATTAATAAAGTGAGTTAGTTTAATCTAGCTACATTTTCAAACAAGTAGAAAGTAAAAAGACTGTATTACGCTCAATGGTAGGTTTAAAGATTTGTAAAATCAGTTGTCGGCTTTCACGCACAAAAGCTTGAATCATTCTGTCAAAAAGAAATCAAAAGATGGATAAATGAAATTAGATCAAATGTTTGTGGCAATCGAGATGTCACAAATTCAAATATAAGACTAATTAGTCACTTTTAATGCATAATAGTTTATGTTTAAGACATTTTAAGACTCTTTAAGTACTTGCAGAAACCCTGTAAATACATTTTATTACTAATCTAGTCAGTATTGAAGCATTACATGGGTCGAAATATTTAATATTTAAATAATTAATACTGAGCATTTGTCCTGTACAAGTTTTGTTTTCGTCTTTTTTTTTTTTTTTTTTTTCATTTTGCCCCCATGACACAACTTAAAAATGCATACCAGAATTCTCTCATCTGTATTAGAGGTGTATTTGAGTAGGTGGGAAAACAAGCATGAATAAAAAAGACTTCATTTAAATGCTGAAAGGCTGTGTGAGATAACAAGCTGTTTTTTTTATGGCAGTGGCACTCGGGGGACAGGGACGATGAGCTGTTTGCAACGTACAGTGTTGCCGTCAGTAAAGACATTTAACTATGGCGGGAGGTGCTCCTGTGTAAGCAGATCAGGTACCTCTTAAGGGAAAGAGGTGAGAGATTTTAATTTTATGTGGCTCATGCCATGACTTGACACTTTTGTATCTGATGATATATTTGATTTATATATTATTACTGTGCATTTTGTATCAGAGCTATAGTGTAACCAGTGGGTGTGTACAGACATATATGATTCTTGGTTTTGAGGGCAGTTAAACACTGCACAAGAGGGATTTTTGCTACTGAACATCTGGCTGTGTGGTGATTGTCCTCCTGCCTCTAATGCTGGACCAAACTGTAATAAAAACACCAGAGACAACTACAGCTGAAATTATAAGTCTATTGACAGAAAAATGAATCATTTAAGTCAGTTATTAAGTGAAAAACAGTTGTTGGTTCCAGCCTCTCAAATCTGAAGATTTGATACTTATATATACCATATATACTATATATACTTTCTCACTATATTTAGAGACCAGACCATTTTAGCAACTTAATTTCTAAAAAAAAATAATAACTTGGGTCAAATTTAAGGACTTCTTAGACTAGCTTTTTAAAAAATACATATTTTTAGTGTCGGCAAAATCTATTGCTGCACTTTTCCAATTTTGTCATTAGTTATCATACATTAGCTCGGAGGGCTAAAAGGGCTGTGGGGGGAAAACAAATAAAGAGGTGAATATTCATATTGAAAAGCCAAACCTGATCCGACTGACATAATTTTATTTTCAAGGGAATGTTGAAGTCATTTTTTAAACAAATGGCAAAAAAGCAAAGAGTAATCAAATATGTATATTTAACAGCCAAATCTGATTCAACTGGCATTATTCTGAGTCAATCATGGCCTTCGAAGTTACATTGCTTTCATTATTCTATTTACAAATTAATGCAAAATGACATCACCAACATGCACATGAGCATATGATGTCATCCGGCCACTTTTGGAGCTAGTGTTGGCTACTTCTATTGGAAAACAGTTGGCGACACTGTTTGTCTGTTTGGGCTAGAAAAGTAGTAGAAAAATGAACCCTTCACTATGCTTATTTAAGCTTAAGGAAATTGCAAAAGACAGTTTCCACTTTTTTTCTGATATTTAAATTGAAAAAAAAAAATCAGAAATGTGATAAATAATCTAAATGACCATTAGTTACAGCCCTTATGGCATCATTGTGCTTCTCTGTAAGTTTGAGATATCCACGGAGAAAATTTGCTGGATCATGCTGTTCCTGATGCTGAACACAGATACTATCATAAAATGTTACCTTTAACATAAGAAACACTACTCTCATCAAATTTACACACAAGCACAATTCTGCATAAAGCTATATGAGCATATTATAACATGCAACCGCCCACACACAAGCACAGGGGAAAACATATCCATGTACATCTACACATTGATACAAAGACAAACATACTGAACAAAGATAAAAAGCAGAAAGTGCCCAAGAGGAGAAAACAAAGAAAAGAATAAATTAACTGAGTTTCCAGGCTGAGATGTACCACCGTTAGTGTGTGTTTGTACTTGTGTTCCCGAACATACCGACAGAAAACACGAACAAAAGATCAACTCGGCTGCTGCTTAAAAATGCACTTTTGGTTCACAAATTCACAATGGAGCTCTGTTAGAAAGAGGAGCGGGTACTTGTGCAATTTCTAAAATAATCAGCCGCTCACTTAGAGGGCGTCATAAACAAGTAAGAATCAAATGGAAGCTGAAAGGCGCCGTCTCAAACAGCTCGTCCTATTTCTGACAGTGTAACACCTTCCTGCTGCTGAATTCTTAACACATAGCATCCAGTTTAGACTTTAAACAGAGCAAGCAGCTGCAAGGATGTATCTTTGCAACATCTGAGAAAGTATTGAAATACTTCGAGATATGACAGCGAGACAGATACAGAGAGAAAAACAGAGAGACAGAGAGACAGACAGACAGACATATAGATAGATAGACAGATAGATAGATGGACAGATAGTATTCACGAGGCACCCAGTTTATTGTTGCTAACTGTCCTGTGTGAGAGTAATGTATATGACTGCTAACTACCATCATTAAACTGTACAGAAATGTGCCATTAGCTGTCATCTTCAATTCACTCACCATGAAATATGGCCTTTTTAATGTGCTCTTATCATCATAATGTAGTGACAATAGCTGTCTTTAGGAGGCCAGGCACACCCACCACTGGCCATTAAAGTCTTAATTCACGAGATTAGATCAGAGCTGAAGTTATGGTTGATCAACAGAAAAGTAATCAGCAATTACTTTTATAATTGATTAATTGTTAGAGTCACTGTTTTAGTATAAATGTGGAATATTAACTACTTCAACTGTGAAGACTTGTTGGTTTTTCTTGTTTTATGTAATAGTTACATGAAGATCTCAATTTAAAGGAACTTGCCAAGGCATTTTAAACATTGAGTTTTTATAGACCAAAATATTAATTGTGTGAGAATTTATTAGTTAAAATGCCCAAAAATGACTAAATCTGAACATTAATAAAAAATCTGTCTAAAGTAAATCTTTTAGTGTTCATTTTTTGAAAAATATAATAAAATGACAATAATAAACATCACCAACCTAGGTAATTAAAGTCAAAACATGATGTTCTCCTAACCATTAGGAAGTGGTTATTGCACCTAAACCTAAACACACATTAATCAAAGCTCTGTTTATCAGACATAAAACAGAAATAGAATTGTAAAGAAATGCTGTTTCAACATATCTGCTTCAGATGAAGTGTAAAAATGTAACATATTCATGGTTTGTGGAAACATACAATTCCAACATTTACTCTGGTGATTGGGCTGCACAAGCTCCATCACAAGTTAAGAAATCATTTAAGGCAAAATGACAAAAATGTACTGGCTTTCTTAGTGTCAGTAAACTGAATATTTTGGGGTTTTGTACTGTTGGTATGGCAAAACAAGGAATATAAATATAATAACCAGGCTTCTGAAAAATGACAGGCATTCCCACTAATTTATGACATTTTATAGACCAAACAACTATTTATTACATAAAAAAAAAAAAATCAGTAGTTTGAAAATGAAACTGAGAATAATCGTTAGAGACAGCACTGGATTTAAGTTACAGCACAAGTTAGTTGAATAACATTTTGGATGTGACATTGAAACCAGTGACTGAATACCAACAATGACAGCCTCAGTCCTTACCTCAGAAAAACATCTGCCCACACCTGCTGCATTGTAAGGAATATTTTCAGGACATGACTTTGTCAGGAAACCGTAAACGCCAATTAGACGGCGCAGGCAGTGGACTGCTAGCTGCCCTTGTGTGACTCTTGTCAGGATGCAGGCATAATTATTGACAGCCTGAGTTCATTGGAGTCGGCTCCTTCTCCAACAGTGGACGCCTAAACGGAGGCTCTGTAGCCCCAGGGATTTCTGGTCGCATCTCATCAAGGGGGTGTGGGGTATCATCGTAAACAGGAGGAGCATTTGCATTTTATAATTATGTCTGCATGCAAAGACAGTCTTCTCAATTACATCCCATTTAAAACTTTCAATGAGGAAGAATTGAGAAGCACAAACGATTGCAGCTCCATAAACTTTAATTGTAAGAGCTTCCCCAAACAAGATAGAGAACATTAGGATTACACTGACGCTGCATAAGTAGAGCCGAGCACCTCACTTGTTGATTGAACATTTAGCTGATGGATTGTTACTCTACCTATGCTACCTGTTATTTTTAATTTGGACACCTTCCCTCGCAGGCATAATCAATCCTAAAAAGCTGCTGCTACATTTAAATATTACTAGTATTATCATTTTTTGCGTACCCTTTAATATTAGTTGCTGAATGACGAGTAACACGTATTGATACGTATGAATAGAAGGAAATAACATAGGAAAGACTGGAGGACATCATTGTGATTATTGCAAGCTTTACCTAATTTATATTTTGACAACTGGCTTTTAAAATTTACTCTAATTAATTCAATCAATTGTTTGGTCAAGAAATTCTCAGAAAATAGTGAAATATCATAATTTCTGTTGCCTCCTAATTTGACATATTTGCACAAATTTATTTGTCGAAATAACAATATAAAACTCCCGAATATCAAACTTGCAAATAAAAAAGTAGTATAAACCAGAAAATATTCACATTTTAGAGCTAAAACCAGTGAACATGTGCATGATTTAAATCCCTGATGAACATTTGTTTAAGAGTTTCTCTACGTCAGACAATCTTCACACATAATCATGCCATACAATGCTCCCTATATATGTGTAGGACCACTCAAATAATCAACAAGGGACATAATCTCGATTTACATAAATGACACGCATGGTAATTTCCATATGAAGTGATTGTTTCCTGTTTCTCAAGTTTCATAGAATCCTGATTACTGTACATCCACTGAATTCTTCACTGAAATAGTCTCCCTAATCACCAGCAGCATATGATGCATAATACGATTATTAGATGCGGTGTTGTTCCAGTCAATCCACTTTATGCACAAATTGCCTCCACAACAGAGCCCGAGAAAAACGAAACCTCTGACTGCCGTCCATCTGTTGGCTGTCACGATTAATAGAATACATAGGACAATTCGCTGCCCTCTGGTCTATGATGGCTATTTGCCTATTTCAGATTTGTGGTGAGAGGTTCTGCAGAGCTTCACATTTAAAAAGGAAGCTCGCTTTTTTGAAGTTCACACTTTGGATTGAGGACACTGTGGCAATTATGGTAAAATGAACTATGCTGTTGCATGTTTAATACAAGAGGTGGAAGAAAGTGTTAAGATCTTTGACTTAAGATAAAAGTAGCAATGTCAAAATACAAAAAAATATATGTTAAAGTCTGGGATTTAAAATCTCACTTAATGGTCCAGTGTGTAGGATTTAGGGTCATCTACTTGCCAAAATGGCTCCATAACTCTGTTTTCATTAGTGTATAATCACCTGAAAATAAGATTGATGTGTTTTTGTTCCCAAGAATAAGCCATCTATATCTACTGTTTCTCTCCCATAGAGTCTACCATGTGGTTCTACAGAAGCTCAAAGATGGACAAACCAAACACTGGCTCTAGATAGGTCAGTTTGCTTTTCACAGAAGTTCTTCTACACGCTTGGCACACGGGAGAAGTTTCAGTTCTGCAACCTTCTATATGCCACTAAACCCAACACACTACAAATTTAAGAAAATGTATTATTAGAAAAATTAGTTACAACACATTAGCTCCCACAGAGTTAGAATCTATGTGTGGCGGTAGCTGATGACTTTTTTATTTTGTGTGTGTGTCTTCTTGTGTGATCTCTCTGTGTCCCCTCTTTGAATTTGGAGTTATTTGCGGGTTTCTGGACATAGAGCAGATATAACTCTTTTTGTGTGATTTTTCTTTTCCTTGGTAGAGGTTTGTTGAGTTTGAGTCATGGGGGAGAAGAACTGATCAGTCAATCAGTTTGTAACCAGATGCTGATTAGATCAGATCTATGGATCAGACTAGAGGAGTACTTCCCGTTGGGGCGACTAAAAGCAAACTTTTAGACTGGACCGTGGGGTGTTCAGTTTCCATGGGAACGTAGCCGGTGGTATCTAAAGTAGTTTGGAGAAACGCTGACAACACTGAAATGAGAGCACCGCTGTTCTAAAGAAAAGAGCGTTGTATTTCTATATGAGAGTAGTGCTCTCAAGAACTGAATGGTATATATATTCCAACAGGGCTCCTAATGAACGGTCCAGATCCGAAAATAGAAAATCACAAAGAAATGAATATGTGGTAGATCAGCAACCTTCCTAAGTGGTTAGTAACTAAAGGCGCCAAAAAATGAAGTGGAGTAAAAAGCACAATATTTTCCTCTGAAATTAAATAGAGTAGAAGTGTAAAGTTGCATAAAAAATTAAATATCCAAATAAAGTACAAGTAACTGAGATTGTTTTTAATATAGACTGCATTTTTTTCATTTTTTTTATCTTTTATAATGGACATTTGATCACTAATGACTTTATCTTTTGTTTGACAAGGATAAAAGTAAATAAATATTCTATTTAGACAAGTTTAGGACAATTAATTTGAGTATAGATTTAGATCAACAAGGAAGCTGGTTAATTATAAATCAATGATTTATGAAGAAGGGGTGGGACTAAATAAGTGTGTGCGTAAGTCGTCAAGTGTTTAAGAATTTCTTTTGCTATATGTTTTTCATTGTCTGTTAATATAACTTTTTTTCTGTCTGTCCGTTTGTTTGTATGATCATTTCTCTTTTTTCTCTTTTCATGTTGAAAATAAATTTCCAAAATCCAAATCTAATCAAATCAAGTACAGCACCTGAGTAAACGCACTTTCCACCAATGAATGACTTTAATAACCTGATAATGAAGTATAACACACTAATACATATTTCCTTTGCTGACTTGAAAACGCTGAATATATACCTTTAACACATAAGAAACAACTGGTGATTGCAAGGGCTCAGCCTACATTTGTTGTTTTTCTTGTTTGAGTCCTTTTCTGAAGGTAGTCTTATAAAGAGTTTGTCCTTATTTGACTGCTGTGTTTAACAGTTGGTTACCTTTCCACAGTTTGAAAAACATGTTACCCAACTGTCCTAAATTGACGTTGTTGGCCTGAATGAAATACACATATGTCCACGCAGCTGTGGGCAGAGGGGGACGAGGTTCATTATGATGATGCGTTCATGTACATAAGAACCTGCTCGACTCTGACGAAGCTGTCAGGCTTTGAAACTTGACTTGGTTTACGAACTCTGTCCCTACTCAGCTGAATAGTATTTCTGTGACTCTTGTTTTATTTATCTTCTTTAATAAAATGCTTAAACTTGAAACTTGGTTGTATTCTAACTCTTCTTGATTTTCTCACCAAGGGAATTGTATAAGAAAATTCCACCACAGTAGAATGCAGTAACAACAACAACAAATATCTCAACAATAAACATGAGTGGCTGTTACTCTTTTCTCCATGTAGCCGTTTTTACTGACACCTTCCAAGAGACTGTTCAAGAACAGTCAACATATTTGTCAAAAAAGGAAAAAAAAGAGAAAAAACACAAACAAACAAGCCATGAAAAAAGCGGGAGCTGCTAGCAAACAATGTGAGGACAGACGGTGATTCTGAATGACATCTAGCTTATGGGATTTCAATTTCTACACTATTTTGTCATGCAGTGACAAGAGTTGATGATTTATAAGCACTGCAGCATGATGGCCTCCCCTATATGTTGTGTCTGCATGTGTTCCCATGTGGTGACGGCTTTTCTTCATTGTATGTCCTCTGCATTTATCATTTTATGCTCTGACTTGCCATTTTATTTTATTCCTGCCTTCTTGTTCCGAAGCACGGCGGCTCTATCACCTCCTTGCTCTGTGCAGATGAGCTGAATAGACCCTCTGAATTGGTGTCTTGTGGTGCCACTTTGTGCTACAATGATGCTGAGGAATCCACACTTGGTTTCAAATCCTCCTCCCAAGGCTCCTACGCTGCATTGATCCCGCTCTATATGTGCCCTTGTGAGGAAATATGCATGCCTGTTATGTGCCTCACTGCCACAGCAGACTCCAGCAAAGGGCCGATTTACAGAAAAGAGAAAATGTATCAAATGGCTGAACCTAAAACCTTTCCCGTTTGAAATACACTGCATTCATTTTACATGACAGCCACACACTGAGCATTCCTTAATACAAGCTGTTTCATGTGTTGAAGCTGGATAACTGACCAGCTTGTTCTACAATAAAGGAACCATGTCTGAAGCAAACAATGAAGACTATCTGTTAATTGTGATCACAAATAATGAATTCATTCAAATCCACTATATTTGTAATCGCAATCAATGACTGGTATTTTATTCAGACAGAAAAACACATGCATACACAGAGACTATCACAGACTCATTGTTTTTTGTCATTAGGGATTAAGGCACTGAAATTTAAAACGCATCTATCATGGGTTTTAGTCACGGTAATGGCTCCTTCAGTCTATCAGTTTGGTGCAGACTGAAATACTGAGAAAAAAAGAAAGCTGGATGGATTGCAATATTACTTTGTTCAAACATTAATATACCCTATAGGATAAATCATATTGACTTTAGAGATTCTCTGGTGTGTTTGGTTTGTCCAGGCTGGGCGTCTGTAGACAGTGGCGTGTCCAGCCTTTTTTTTTTTTACCAGGGTGGCTCAAGTGGGGCACTGACTTATGCACACATGTCGGCATAGCTTTAATTTGACATTTTTGCCTCCACTAACCACACCTACTTTAATTACTAACATTGCATTGTCTTACATTCCTGTTTTTAGTGTAGTTTAAACATAAATAGACCTAGATGAATGGGTCAACAAAATATCTAAAATTAAAAGATAAATGGACTAAGGACATTGTTTCTACAAAAGTAAATAGCACAATAACAAGTATAACAGTGCCTCATCAATTGCTGCCTCTGATTGTATTTCTTTTTATGACTTTTATTTTTATTTTAAAATCTCATCTTTATTGTTATAATGTTTAGTTGTTTTAGTTGTATAAAAGGTGCTATATAAATAAAGTTTGATTTGATTTATAAAGTGCTAACAAAATTAAAGTGCCACAAAAAAAGAATGAATAAGCCTGTTTGAAAAAGCATTTTAACTGTTGCATCAGTTTATTTGTATGTAAAATGAGTCCCTCTAGACACTACTCTGGCACCCTAATATTCATTTTAGGACTCTTTAATGACCTGCAAACACCACAGTTCCTCTGACCTTTCATCCAGTACCATCATCAGACCACATTTGGATTTATCCAGTACTTCTATGACTCAATACCTAGAACTAAGGACTTTGAGCTTCAGCTTCAGTTTGCGCTAAACACATAGTGAAGCTAACATACTTAACTAAAATGGTGAACACGATAGACATTATACCAGATAAATATCAGCATCTTGGCACTTAGCTCATAGCACCACTGTGCCTGGGTGCTGCCTCACAGAGCTGCTAGCTTGGCTGCAGACACCTTGGTGTAGTGCATTGGGTTTTTTTTCATATCAGCCCCAACTCTAGATGACACCATTTATCATTTTGTTTCTTTCGTCAAACACAAAGTAAATACCCAATATGTACCTTCTCCTTCATGACTACAATATCATTTAATTAACAAAAACAAGTGAGATTTATTACCAGCGGGATCCACGTGAATAAATTTAGAGTAAGAACTGGATGCAATAATGAAAAACTCACACAGCTCTAATTGATATAGAAGACAGTGGCCCAAATTCACTCAAGGCTGTAATGCTTATGAGTGTGTGTCACAACCTCAGAACCAGGCAGCTGCATGTGATTCACTCAGTGCACACAAATAATAGACTACGGCTTCAATTTGATACACTCCAAAGGAGCGCTTGTGTAAAGCAGGTTTAGGCAGAACTTTTGTCAAACATATATTGTATTATATTCACATAAACACTACAAGGCATCTGAGCTTCACTAATCCCATCTTTGAAGCACCTTGCGATGTCAATACATAAACACAGTAGCAGTGGGGCAGTAAATACACATAAGGTGTGGATTTATCTACAGTTGGCTTTGTACCAAGAGAATGAAGTGAATTAAACTGAATACTGTCTGCTTCCAACAACATTATTTTTCACCAAGAACCAGTCATTATGTACCGGAACCTTTATTTGTTTACTTTGACTACTCAGAACCTTTTTTGTGCACCAGTTGCTTTTGTAATACTGTTGCATATTTCATTGAGTGTTTTGTATCATCCAGATAAATTTTTTTTTTGTGTGCGGTGCACAGTTCAGAAGTTGTGTCATGTTGTTTTCTTCTCGTGTATTCTTTCAATGTAAAGGATAATTACCGGAAGAATAGTTCTTTGTAACACTGTCTGTTTGATTACCTTCTGATGCAATCATTAATTAATCAACTGAGCAATATTCTTAAGTATCCTAATTTATCTTTAACAACACTATTCTTGAATGTATCTTAAATATGGTGCACATATTGTATATATTTATGTTTTCTACTATATATTGTTATACACTATAGCATAATGCACATATTTTCACACATTTCTACACCTTTACATACTAGTTTGTGCATTATAAGCATGAGGCACATATTTGCATTTTTGTAATTATATACTTTTACACACTGAACAAACTCAGCAAATTATACATATTTTACATCTTTAAGTGTAACCTACATGTGCACATATTTTACTTTTCATTCATTCTTATTTTAATACTTCTTATTTTGACTTCTATTATTCCCTATGCTTGGCATCTGAACGACTGTACGAACAACAACTTCACAACTTCCGCCTGGGGATCAATACAGTATTTCAGATTCTGATTTCTGATTCTTCAAACTGACATGCTTTCTATTAATGCAGCTATTGTTGCTCTTCTGGTCGTGCTAACTTTGCACTTGCCACCTCCTTTGTAGAGACTTGGGGAAACAAGAACTCGTGCAAATTACTATTACGAGGGTTCCCACACATTGTTACCATGCATTTTCAAAACCTTTCCATAATGATTTATCCCATCTCCATGACTTTATAGGCCTATATAGCAATACAGCCATACAGTGTTAAACACAAATTGCTAGCGCTTTCTAACTTTACTCGCTTGTCACACATTTCAGCTGCCAACTAGCTGCCAACAGACTAGACTGGCACATATGGGTACTCTGCAAAATGTCAAGACCACACACCATTCGGGGATGAGAAAATCAAAGATTCTGTAGATGTTAATGCAATCTAAATTGTGTTTGGATTACAATATGGACAAGTTTGAATTAATTTGTGTCATTAAACGTTTTTTTTAATGGCTAGTCTAATAATTGTTTTGTGAGCTTGCCTGAATCTGAGCCTCCATGATACCCTAAAAAAATGTGGTGGACAGGAGGTGTGGACTCGCTGATGACACAATGCCAGGGCGGTCTGTGTATCATAATAAACTAAGGATGTTTTAATGGTCATGCAGTACTGCAAGCATTAGATTTTTACTCTTTAAAACCTAGAACGGCAACATGCTGAATTTAGACGACTTTTACATGGACATCAACCTGGGAAAAAAGGCAATGAACTTGGCTAGAAATGTCACACAAAATGCAAGAAATTATACAGAAAATAAATATAAATAGAGAAATTCTAAGATGTTGACAATTATAAAAAAAGAAACGGCGAACATGTCCAGAAAACTGAACTTAGAATTATCAATATCAATAATTATTATAAATAAATTAGAAATATGATAATAATTATAAACTATTTTATCTATTTATTTAATTACATTTCTAATTGTCTTTTTTCCTTTCTTTTTTTCTGCTAAATTTCAGGTA
>NC_056467.1:22591554-22598420 GCF_008729295.1 Plectropomus leopardus
TGTATTAAACATGCAACAGCATAGTTCATTTTACCATAATTGCCACAGTGTCCTCAATCCAAAGTGTGAACTTCAAAAAAGCAAGCTTCCTTTTTAAATGTGAAGCTCTGCAGAACCTCTCACCACAAATCTGAAATAGGCAAATAGCCATCATAGACCAGAGGGCAGCGAATTGTCCTATGTATTCTATTAATCGTGACAGCCAACAGATGGACGGCAGTCAGAGGTTTCGTTTTTCTCGGGCTCTGTTGTGGAGGCAATTTGTGCATAAAGTGGATTGACTGGAACAACACCGCATCTAATAATCGTATTATGCATCATATGCTGCTGGTGATTAGGGAGACTATTTCAGTGAAGAATTCAGTGGATGTACAGTAATCAGGATTCTATGAAACTTGAGAAACAGGAAACAATCACTTCATATGGAAATTACCATGCGTGTCATTTATGTAAATCGAGATTATGTCCCTTGTTGATTATTTGAGTGGTCCTACACATATATAGGGAGCATTGTATGGCATGATTATGTGTGAAGATTGTCTGACGTAGAGAAACTCTTAAACAAATGTTCATCAGGGATTTAAATCATGCACATGTTCACTGGTTTTAGCTCTAAAATGTGAATATTTTCTGGTTTTATACTCCTTTTTATTTGCAAGTTTGATATTCGGGAGTTTTATATTGTTATTTCGACAAATAAATTGTGCAAATATGTCAACTTAGGAGGCAACAGAAATTATGATATTTCACTATTTTCTGAGAATTTCTTGACCAAACAATTGATTGAATTAATTAGAGTAAATTTTAAAAGCCAGTTGTCAAAATATAAATTAGGTAAAGCTTGCAATAATCACAATGATGTCCTCCAGTCTTTCCTATGTTATTTCCTTCTATTCATACGTATCAATACATGTTACTCGTCATTCAGCAACTAATATTAAAGGGTACGCAAAAAATGATAATACTAGTAATATTTAAATGTAGCAGCAGCTTTTTAGGATTGATTATGCCTGCGAGGGAAGGTGTCCAAATTAAAAATAACAGGTAGCATAGGTAGAGTAACAATCCATCAGCTAAATGTTCAATCAACAAGTGAGGTGCCCGGGTCTACTTATGCAGCGTCAGTGTAATCCTAATGTTCTCTATCTTGTTTGGGGAAGCTCTTACAATTAAAGTTTATGGAGCTGCAATCGTTTGTGCTTCTCAATTCTTCCTCATTGAAAGTTTTAAATGGGATGTAATTGAGAAGACTGTCTTTGCATGCAGACATAATTATAAAATGCAAATGCTCCTCCTGTTTACGATGATACCCCACACCCCCTTGATGAGATGCGACCAGAAATCCCTGGGGCTACAGAGCCTCCGTTTAGGCGTCCACTGTTGGAGAAGGAGCCGACTCCAATGAACTCAGGCTGTCAATAATTATGCCTGCATCCTGACAAGAGTCACACAAGGGCAGCTAGCAGTCCACTGCCTGCGCCGTCTAATTGGCGTTTACGGTTTCCTGACAAAGTCATGTCCTGAAAATATTCCTTACAATGCAGCAGGTGTGGGCAGATGTTTTTCTGAGGTAAGGACTGAGGCTGTCATTGTTGGTATTCAGTCACTGGTTTCAATGTCACATCCAAAATGTTATTCAACTAACTTGTGCTGTAACTTAAATCCAGTGCTGTCTCTAACGATTATTCTCAGTTTCATTTTCAAACTACTGATTTTTTTTTTTTATGTAATAAATAGTTGTTTGGTCTATAAAATGTCATAAATTAGTGGAAATGCCTGTCATTTTTCAGAAGCCTGGTTATTATATTTATATTCCTTGTTTTGCCATACCAACAGTACAAAACCCCAAAATATTCAGTTTACTGACACTAAGAAAGCCAGTACATTTTTGTCATTTTGCCTTAAATGATTTCTTAACTTGTGATGGAGCTTGTGCAGCCCAATCACCAGAGTAAATGTTGGAATTGTATGTTTCCACAAACCATGAATATGTTACATTTTTACACTTCATCTGAAGCAGATATGTTGAAACAGCATTTCTTTACAATTCTATTTCTGTTTTATGTCTCATAAACAGAGCTTTGATTAATGTGTGTTTAGGTTTAGGCGCAATAACCACTTCCTAATGGTTAGGAGAACATCATGTTTTGACTTTAATTACCTAGGTTGGTGATGTTTATTATTGTCATTTTATTATATTTTTCAAAAAATGAACACTAAAAGATTTACTTTAGACAGATTTTTTATTAATGTTCAGATTTAGTCATTTTTGGGCATTTTAACTAATAAATTCTCACACAATTAATATTTTGGTCTATAAAAACTCAATGTTTAAAATGCCTTGGCAAGTTCCTTTAAATTGAGATCTTCATGTAACTATTACATAAAACAAGAAAAACCAACAAGTCTTCACAGTTGAAGTAGTTAATATTCCACATTTATACTAAAACAGTGACTCTAACAATTAATCAATTATAAAAGTAATTGCTGATTACTTTTCTGTTGATCAACCAATAACTTCAGCTCTGATCTAATCTCGTGAATTAAGACTTTAATGGCCAGTGGTGGGTGTGCCTGGCCTTCTAAAGACAGCTATTGTCACTACATTATGATGATAAGAGCACATTAAAAAGGCCATATTTCATGGTGAGTGAATTGAAGATGACAGCTAATGGCACATTTCTGTACAGTTTAATGATGGTAGTTAGCAGTCATATACATTACTCTCACACAGGACAGTTAGCAACAATAAACTGGGTGCCTCGTGAATACTATCTGTCCATCTATCTATCTGTCTATCTATCTATATGTCTGTCTGTCTGTCTCTCTGTCTCTCTGTTTTTCTCTCTGTATCTGTCTCGCTGTCATATCTCGAAGTATTTCAATACTTTCTCAGATGTTGCAAAGATACATCCTTGCAGCTGCTTGCTCTGTTTAAAGTCTAAACTGGATGCTATGTGTTAAGAATTCAGCAGCAGGAAGGTGTTACACTGTCAGAAATAGGACGAGCTGTTTGAGACGGCGCCTTTCAGCTTCCATTTGATTCTTACTTGTTTATGACGCCCTCTAAGTGAGCGGCTGATTATTTTAGAAATTGCACAAGTACCCGCTCCTCTTTCTAACAGAGCTCCATTGTGAATTTGTGAACCAAAAGTGCATTTTTAAGCAGCAGCCGAGTTGATCTTTTGTGCGTGTTTTCTGTCGGTATGTTCGGGAACACAAGTACAAACACACACTAACGGTGGTACATCTCAGCCTGGAAACTCAGTTAATTTATTCTTTTCTTTGTTTTCTCCTCTTGGGCACTTTCTGCTTTTTATCTTTGTTCAGTATGTTTGTCTTTGTATCAATGTGTAGATGTACATGGATATGTTTTCCCCTGTGCTTGTGTGTGGGCGGTTGCATGTCATAATATGCTCATATAGCTTTATGCAGAATTGTGCTTGTGTGTAAATTTGATGAGAGTAGTGTTTCTTATGTTAAAGGTAACATTTTATGATAGTATCTGTGTTCAGCATCAGGAACAGCATGATCCAGCAAATTTTCTCCGTGGATATCTCAAACTTACAGAGAAGCACAATGATGCCATAAGGGCTGTAACTAATGGTCATTTAGATTATTTATCACATTTCTGATTTTTTTTCAATTTAAATATCAGAAAAAAAGTGGAAACTGTCTTTTGCAATTTCCTTAAGCTTAAAGAAGCATAGTGAAGGGTTCATTTTTCTACTACTTTTCTAGCCCAGAACAGACAAACAGTGTCGCCAACTGTTTTCCAATAGAAGTAGCCAACACTAGCTCCAAAAGTGGCCGGATGACATCATATGCTCATGTGCATGTTGGTGATGTCATTTTGCATTAATTTGTAAATAGAATAATGAAAGCAATGTAACTTCGAAGGCCATGATTGACTCAGAATAATGCCAGTTGAATCAGATTTGGCTGTTAAATATACATATTTGATTACTCTTTGCTTTTTTGCCATTTGTTTAAAAAATGACTTCAACATTCCCTTGAAAATAAAATTATGTCAGTCGGATCAGGTTTGGCTTTTCAATATGAATATTCACCTCTTTATTTGTTTTCCCCCCACACAGCCCTTTTAGCCCTCCGAGCTAATGTATGATAACTAATGACAAAATTGGAAAAGTGCAGCAATAGATTTTGCCGACACTAAAAATATGTATTTTTTAAAAAGCTAGTCTAAGAAGTCCTTAAATTTGTCCTTAAGTTATTATTTTTTTTTAGAAATTAAGTTGCTAAAATGGTCTGGTCTCTGAATATAGTGAGAAAGTATATATAGTATATATGGTATATATAAGTATCAAATCTTCAGATTTGAGAGGCTGGAACCAACAACTGTTTTTCACTTAATAACTGACTTAAATGATTCATTTTTCTGTCAATAGACTTATAATTTCAGCTGTAGTTGTCTCTGGTGTTTTTATTACAGTTTGGTCCAGCATTAGAGGCAGGAGGACAATCACCACACAGCCAGATGTTCAGTAGCAAAAATCCCTCTTGTGCAGTGTTTAACTGCCCTCAAAACCAAGAATCATATATGTCTGTACACACCCACTGGTTACACTATAGCTCTGATACAAAATGCACAGTAATAATATATAAATCAAATATATCATCAGATACAAAAGTGTCAAGTCATGGCATGAGCCACATAAAATTAAAATCTCTCACCTCTTTCCCTTAAGAGGTACCTGATCTGCTTACACAGGAGCACCTCCCGCCATAGTTAAATGTCTTTACTGACGGCAACACTGTACGTTGCAAACAGCTCATCGTCCCTGTCCCCCGAGTGCCACTGCCATAAAAAAAACAGCTTGTTATCTCACACAGCCTTTCAGCATTTAAATGAAGTCTTTTTTATTCATGCTTGTTTTCCCACCTACTCAAATACACCTCTAATACAGATGAGAGAATTCTGGTATGCATTTTTAAGTTGTGTCATGGGGGCAAAATGAAAAAAAAAAAAAAAAGACGAAAACAAAACTTGTACAGGACAAATGCTCAGTATTAATTATTTAAATATTAAATATTTCGACCCATGTAATGCTTCAATACTGACTAGATTAGTAATAAAATGTATTTACAGGGTTTCTGCAAGTACTTAAAGAGTCTTAAAATGTCTTAAACTTAAACTATTATGCATTAAAAGTGACTAATTAGTCTTATATTTGAATTTGTGACATCTCGATTGCCACAAACATTTGATCTAATTTCATTTATCCATCTTTTGATTTCTTTTTGACAGAATGATTCAAGCTTTTGTGCGTGAAAGCCGACAACTGATTTTACAAATCTTTAAACCTACCATTGAGCGTAATACAGTCTTTTTACTTTCTACTTGTTTGAAAATGTAGCTAGATTAAACTAACTCACTTTATTAATCACATTCTTACATAAAATCTGTTTTATCATACTTACCTGCAATGCTTGAATAAGAACAAGATGGGTTTGTCCAAATATCAGTCTTAAATTTGGTTAAAATGTACCTTTAAAAGGTATTTAAGAACATTACATGTGTCTAATATCTGTAGACACCCTGATTTATTTTAGACACGGGCATGTCGTTTTATCAGTGTTCGCCAGCTCAAAATTTGATTCAGATTTTATATCATATGCTGCTCAGAACTCATATTCAGGTTGTGTCTGGAGGTCTTCAGGGCTTTTAGTGATTCAGCTTTTTGTAGCTGGCGGCAACAGATGTCAAAGGAAGCTCTGTGGATTTCGGGATGTAGGATGATCCAGATTTGGAAAAACTAAGTGGAGTGTTTAATGTCAGGTCCACTCTTGGGTGGCTTAGGGGAAGCAGATATCCCAATTTCATTCACAACGAATAACACTGTCATCTCAGGGAAAATGGAAAAGACTTTAATTGGAGTTTACAAATAAAGTTTAAATGTAACTATGTTATTAAACCAGTTTCCAGAGGATTATGCAGATGTTAACATCTGTTAACATGTTTATATGTGTATACGGGTTTTGAATATTCATATCTTTATATATGCATTTATAGCTGTAAGCATGGATGTATGTTATTGTATAATTTCATTTGTATATTTAATTTCTGAACATAGCAGAATGTGAATATAAGCTATTCTAAATTTAAATTGAAATATTTTTTAAAACAGTATGTCCAGATATTTCAGGAGCTGTAAGTGAACTGTGTTTGTATATTATGAAAATTGTTGAAGAACTGAATGTTAACCTGGTGGAAGTCGAACTCCCCCTCAGAAAATAATGGGGTGTATTTTTTCAATACCCTATTTTTTTTTTTTTTAACGAAAGCACAGAAGGGGTAGATGTATAATTCAAGGTCAGTAAGACAAGGATTCACTGTATGTTTGTTAAGAAATGCTATTTATGTGTTTTGCATAAGGCTTAATATTTGCTAAAAGGTTGACAATTTTGTTTCTTTTCCATACTTAGCTGCTTTGTTTATGTGTTATATTGTGTATGATGGTGTATGAATGTTTGTGTGTGGACACCAGAAAGAACAGCAAAAGCTTTATAGGTATATACAGGTTGTGCATATTTGTATCTGAATGCACGTATACACTCAGCCAGTCAGTCATTTTCTGTAACCGCTTGTCCTCGTAAGGGTCGCAGGGGGGCTGGAGCCAATCCCAGCTGTCATCGGGCGAAAGGCAGGGTACAACCTGGACAGGTCGCCAGACTATCACAGGACCGACACATATAGACAGACAACCATACACGCTCACAGTCACACCTAAGGGCAGTTTAGAGTCACCAATCAACCTGAGCTGCATGTCTTTGGACTGTGGGAGGAAGCCGGAGACCCACGCAAACACGGGGAGAACATGCAAACTCCGCACAGAAGGGCCCCC
>NC_056467.1:22601238-22740204 GCF_008729295.1 Plectropomus leopardus
CAGAAATGTACTGCCAGAGTGTCTGGTGGTGAAGTATATATATATATATGTGTAGTAGCACAGTACAGTTTATGATGTATAAAGCTGCTGGATGCACACTTGTATATAAATCTTAATAGAATACCTGAATAGACCCTTTTCTGTTAAGGACATGTTTCGGTGTTGCTAGGAAGCCCACGAATATACGCCTTGGTAAAAATAGCATTGGTTTTAAGTAGCACTGTTGGCTAAGGACATCAGGGCGCCTAAAGCATCTGCCATGACAAAAGTAAAATTGATTGCTACTAAAAAGACAAAGGAGGAAAAAGACACCATTTGAGAAGCTAAACACAAAACATTGAAAGAACAAAATTAAGAATCTGAAGCCCTGAAAGCTTCTCCATGGACCTCTCTTTGGGCTGAGTCTTTAATAAAGTTTTGAACTGAACTGAATTGAATATACTTAGACACAGTGGTGCTTTGGGTGAAATGCTCAATGCTTATGCTTTCAACACGCTAACTTGCTCACATTGTTAATCTAACGTGACAATGCTAAGTACTGTTAAGCATATTCATCATTTTAGTTTTGCCATGTTGGTGTGCTAATGTTTGCTAATTAGCCCTAGACATAGACTACAGCTGAGGCTGTTGGGCACATCATTAGTTTTGCAGGTATGTGGTCATAATAAAAATTCTACCCAAAGACTGTGCTAGAGATAATGTCAGGGGCCTACCAAAGTTCTTATAATTCTTTTCATGGGGACCATAAATTCACAAAAAAATATGTCAATCCATACAATAGTTGTTGAGATATTTCATTGAATAAGTGAAAAACTGACCTTTAGGTGCAACATAATGAAAAGTTAGGGAATCAACACAAATAAGGATTCATCATCTAAGCAGTACGAATGTTTGTGCAAAAATTGAATATCAACCCAATCAACAGTTAGAGTTAGAGTCAAGATATTTCAGTCTGGACCAAACTTGCAGATTATTTTTCTATTGATTGTCCAATTGGTTCATCTTTACAGCTGTAAGTCCTATAAGAAGAAGTTAAAAAGAAAAACTAAAAACCTAAAAACAATTGCCATCCAAGATAAAAGCAACAGCTACATGAGATAAAACAGGAATATTTAGGTCAGGTACAGTGAGGCGTTCTCTTAATTGTGTTGTTGTTTTGCACACGCTGCTTGCTGTGAAATGTCTTTGAGATCATTTTGGCTCCAGTAACAGTACTTTGGGCAAGAACTGGACATGTTTTAGAGATGTGATCAGCCAAAATCTAGTAAAACATCACAGCAGGTCATAGCTTACTAAACATCAAACATCCTAATATGGTATTAATCCAAAGCAACTGGCAAGTGATGAATCATTTAATCTGCAGCTGATATAAATAATGAAGTAACTCTTGCTTTTAAGAGTGTTGAAATTTTCATACTACAAAATAAAAAGCTTCATTAAGAGTATAAAGAGCAACAGTACGTCTTTTTTGCCGCATTAGGACAAAAACTTTATAATAAAAGAAAGTTAATTCTAGACCATGTATAAAATATTTTGGAAACGACACCCACATCTCTGAGCAAACTGTTGGTGATGGAGTTGCATGATGACTAATGTAGATGGCAGGTACTGACAAGAAAGAAAAATGTGAGGAATAAAAATGATGATAATTCTGGTTCTGCTCAAAGACTGTGTAAAAGAATGAGCTTAGCTACCGTGACGTCACCCATTGCTTTGTGGACTGCTGTTCTGAAGCCTTGAGTTTGGTCTTACAGCCTCCGCCATCTTGAGTTTTTGGAGGCACAAGTGACCATATTTGGATGAGAGGGTGGAGCTGTGGAGGAGCGAGGGAGATCACACTACTGAGCTGTTAATAAAATCCCTCCTTTATGCCTCCTTTGCACGTTTACACAGAACCAAATGACAGCAGCATCATTATGCTCCAGTGCGTGATTTTATAGCATCCCTGCATCATGGAACAAAAAGACATGTGACGGGCGTGACGTTTAACACAACAGCATCAGCCTCTCGTGTGACATTTAACATACGCATCAGCAACACTTTATAAACAATAACAATGGCATAACATGGCAATAACAATCACTTACTGTCTCTGTTATATGGAGGCTAATATCGCCCTCTGCTTCCTAAATCTGTTTTCCCAATTTGTGGACATTTACGGGTGCTATTCTTCATCTGTCAGTTAGCCGCTACAAGCAGCTTTTTAAATATCCTGTGGTGGATCGCACACATAACACATTGTCAAAATATCACACCCGTCCTGCCAGCTGTCCCTTTAATACAAAAAACATTCTGGCACTCTTTCTACATCCTGCTGCGGCTTAAAGGTGAGACAACTCTGCCCGACAATTCAACAACTGCACCTTATATTCAGAGTGGTGGGGCAACATAATGGCACAACATTTCCGCCTTGAACAGGCTACAGACTGTAGTGACGCCTCATAGACAGCCTGTCACACAAGCAGCCCTGGCTTTGAATATGCGTAACTCAAGCCTTTTCTAAAATATCAACAGGTGAGTCACATAAACATTCACCCCCATATTGTTGCCATGAATGTTTAAATAAGCTACAGAGACTAAAATCATTTTTTTGTACCGGGCTGTAACCATGTTTATTTCAGCTGTTAAGATGGGCATTTTGACAAGGGGGTCTAAAGGGATTTACGTGCTTCTGGAACCAATCTCAATTGGCCTTTAGGGGAACTGAAGTTTTTGGCACTTCTGCATTAGCTTCATTTTCTAGCCTTGTAGGTTGCTGCATCTTTTTTTTTCTAAACTCACTTTTAAATTCATTAGAATGACAATGTTATGGGAGCACAATGATAAAAAAGTTGTCTCTTTGGTGCAAGCTTACACATCAACTGATCAAGCTACTAAATTGGTATTGTTTTGTTTCACTCAAAGTCTGTCATACTGAGGGATACTTTCACACTGATAAATCTGTGTTTTTAATAAAATAGTCAAGCTATATTTTCCCTTAAGAACAAATTGCTTGCTAGGATTAGATTTCACATTTCCCTTATACCCACGGGACGGTTTTGCAGTGCGGTTCCACCAATTACATGCATAATCCTTCCACAGGCAGGTTTGTGAATCTTAACACACTGCAGGTTTTGGCACCATCACCAGACTGCACGGTGCAGTTTATGGAAATTTTGGGGGGTTTGACATATTCATGTCACATCACCAGGACAAAATATAATGAGGGCATAGGTAGCTGAACAGTAGCAGAGTCTACATGTGGCTGTGAATGTGCATAAGGGAATGAGATTAATAAGAACGGTATAGGACTGCTCCAGCAGCTGTTGTTAAAACCTGATAACAATAATTCATCTAAAGATTATGTTTGCTGTGCTATGTTCTGGACCTGATTGGGTGAAGATGCATATCTCACTTCATTAGCTCCGCAAAATGTTGCAAGCAGCACACGATGAAGAACGGCACAAATATAGATCACCCTGTGATTGTTTAAAAACAGTGTGAGATGGTGTTGCTGGTTGCACGTCTCATGTTATTAGCATGCGGCGTCATTTTGGTAATAGTGTCACTTGTGATAATAGTGATCATTCTGTGCAGCCATAATAAGAAAAGACAGGCCTGATATACTAAATGAAGGTTTTACAACTACCTCTCCTGGCCCATTGAGCTTTAACCTAAGAATGCAAATCAGCTTCATGAAAACCAAGTGATTTCATGGTTCACTGGCTGCTACATAAGCATATGGTCTGCAGTCTCCATGAAAATGTATTATAGAGGACGGGGCGTACACATGCATCTTACCTTAATTCGTAACCATTCATTTTGTTATCATTCGCTCATATTTAGTGTACTTTTACATCTATGCTGCAGAATCAGTTTGCTGCATTGTGCTCTTTGGGATCGTTTAGAAGCACAAGGGAATTCAAGCTATTTTCTCCACACAGCAATATTATGCCACCAGTATTTACAGTATGTGGAAAGACATAGTCCTCTGTTCACAAATTCAAGCATGAAGATTACAAGAGCTTAGTACGACAAGTATTAGCATATCCTGTTACATACAAGCCTCTAAGCAGGGTTATGAGAGAGTAATGGATCTGCCTTCAGCTGGTTGATTTTTTTTTTTTTTTTTTTACAATTAATTGAATACTGAAAAATAAGATATTGGCACCTTCTACTGTGTAATCCCTTTTTAGAGATCAATGATTCTGAGGGAGTAACAAATCTGAAAGCTGCAGAAAGAAAAAAGCGTTTAGTGTTTTTTACCATCCCCTCTCCCCCAATAAAGTGGGAGGGCAAAACCATTTTACAGAGCCCCAAGCAGGAGCATAATTTACTAAATGAATCTGACAACTTGTCTGTAAACAAGAGCCGGGACTAACTATGAATCATGCGGGCTAGCCAGATATTTTTCCTTATTTACCATCTGCAAATAATGTCAGAGTTGTGCCCAGGCGCTGCCAGAGCTGTCACTTTGACAGGTTGTGGAGGTGGTGGTGCAGCAGTCACCAACAAAACAGGTTAAAAAACAAGTCCTCTTCATTTTCCGTCCCCCCTGTGACAACATCTCCAGGCTGGTAAATACTCAGACTTCTTTAATTTGTGTTTCGTTCTTGAATTTATTGCCAACTGTAACAGGATTTGCCTGTCAAGACAAGAGTCGGGATGAAGAGACCAAACAGGGGAGGAGAGGTTTGATAACATCATTTCCAATATGTCAAAGGAGGAATACAGGGGGAGCTTATCTGATTTCCTCAGCAGGCTCTCATTTTCACTGGTGCTGAATCCCAAATATTCATATCTTTCATTTGTCTTATTGGCTCTCCTGTAACTCAAATGCAATCTACTAGACACTACAAGAATACTATGAAGGCTCAATCACATTATGTGCAGAGGTTGTGTTTCTGAAAACCATTTAACTTCACTGTTTTTTGTCATTAGGTACACAGTAGTCAATCAAATTAATAGAAGGTGACTTGGGTTTGCTCATTATTCATCACTCTTGACTATTCTTCCTCTTCCTACCTCCCTAGACCTTTTCCGTGAGGGACTGGCTGCTCTGGCCTTCTTCAAAAATAGGGATGGTTATTTGTTTGTGTGAGTATTTCTGTTTAACAGTGACATGCTTCATACATCACATTGATTACATTTATCATTTCTGTCGTTTGTTACTCGTGTCCTTAAACTGCGTTTCTACAGGAAAACAGACATGGGCAGAAACTTATCTTTATGCTACAGGCAGAGTATTTACTAAGAATCAACTCATCTGGATTCATAAGGGAGCTCGAAACCTATAAATTCATGTGGGTTCACCACTTTTTTCCAGACTGCAATATGTCAACAACTATCAAATGGATTGCCATGAAATTTGGTAAGGACAATCATGTTCCTTTCAATTGTGATGACTTTTCCCTTGGTGTCAACACCAGGTCCAAAATTTAATTTGTACAGCTCTTGGGTTTATGACTAAATACCTGCAAAACTAATGCCATTCCCATCAGGCTCAGCTGTACTTTGATTTTATTTATTAATTACCAGATGTTAGCATGATATAAGGAAGGTTACAATATTGGTTACAATATAGATATCGATACAGATATTCTTGACAATATGAAAAAAATGCTATCAATATTTTATAACACCACATAATAGGTATTGTAGTTATAAAATGTCAACATAAATGCAACAGTAAACCTTATAATATTCAGCAAAACCTGGACAGAAATTACCTTTCAGTTCTTTAGTTGGTAATCAACAACAGTAAATCATCATATAAATGATGGAGTTGTTCAGCAAGTTGTTGTCATATGTAATGGTCTGCCATCATTATGTCAAGTTGACATATGGCATACTTGAAAAACAAAGTTTTCTTTTCAAATTCAATGTAATATGAGGTTAGTAACTGAGAGACAAATGTTCATTTGGGGGGAGAAGTATTCTTTTAATGTAGTGTATGAGCCCATGCATCTCTTTTTGTGCCAGACAGGTATAAATGTCTCTCCTCTGTCTCCTATTTGACCCTTGTCTTCTAGATATTATGTTAATACAGTACCAATTGGTTCATTTCTCTTTGAGATTGAAATTTAGGTACATATATAGACCCTTAATTTGCACAGTCTCTTGTGCCTGCTTGGATGCTAACAAACACATGGCACATATTTAGAGATAATGAACAAATGACACAGAACATAAGATGAAAACTTCTTGGAACTTTCTACAAAGTCTCCCTAAATGTCTCTGTAGTGCAAAAATCCTTCCTCGTCCCTTAAAACAAATACTGGGAAGCATCAGCCTAAAGACATCATCTATCCATCACATTGGAAGGTATGTACTCTAAAGTAAAATGCCTGTAACACCTCACTACCCTGCATGGTCTTGAACACAATAAAAGGAAGCTTTCACACCAAACAGGATTTAACTGGGGGAAAAAATTCATGTACTTCAATTGTAATCTCAAATTCTGTTTCACCCTCACATACCAACATTTTTTGCTGAGAAAAATGACATTTTAGACTAAAGAGCCTTTCATTCAACCTTTTAAGCAGATAAGAAACTGAGCATCTCCTGTCCTTCACTTGCAAATAAAGGACACCATAGCTCATTGCAATCCATTAAATTTAAGATGTTTTTCTTAGTTTTCATTCATTCATTTCCATTTCCATGGCTTTTGTATTCAGACTGATTTGGAAATAATTACTGTGAATGAATGCTCTGTTAATAGATAAATTAAGATAAATATCCTTCAACTCTAAAATTTACAGGAGCTGGAAATGACTGAATCGGTTTCTTTAAAGGAGTAGTCAAAGATTCAGTGATGTCTAGCAATGAGAACTGCTGATTTCAACCATACTTCTACCGATTAAATTTCCTTCAGTGTTCATTGTTCAGGAAGGTTTTACCCTGAGCCAAATTATCTGCAGAGGTCTCCTCCTCTCCAAAACAAACTTGGTGATTAAAACCGCTACACTGCTTTAAATGTTGCAGACATGTCATTCTGTGCTTCTGCTGAGGTCATGCCCTCTCCAAAACAAACTGACCTGGTGATTTACACCGGAATAAAAAAAACAAACAAACAAATAAAGCAGTTTTTATGTCACAAATCAGTATTTCTTTGATGCTGCTTGGCATGTCGGACCAGGCCCCTAGCCTAGGACCTGCTAATGTACACGTACTTTTTTCCTCTGATAACTTAAGATCCAGATGTTCAGCGGGTTTTTACCAGGGGCCAAATTATCAGCAGAGGTCTCTTCCGCTGCGCTTTAAACTGACCTGGTAATTTAAACAGGTAAAAACACAACAAAAAGCAACAAAACAGTTTCATGTTTTAAAAATATTGTTATTTTTTTATGTTGCTTGTCGTAGAGGACTTGTAACTACAGTGGCCGACACAAACGCGAATGGCCCTCTGTAGAGCAGGAGTTTGGTTTGTCCATTATGGGCTACTGCAGAAACATGGCGATGTAACATGGCGACCTCCATCAGCCAGGACTCAAATATGCATTTCCTAGGATAGTGAAGGAATACTCTGCCTTACTCTGCCTCTAACTGGATTCCCAGAGCATTCTTGCCCTTACCCTAACCAATCTCACTCCTCTTGCCCAAACCTAACCAATCCATCCAACAAAGACAACTAGTAGCTAGTTGCCTATCATAGGGGAGTGGGACAGGTCATTCCTTTGCTATCCTAAGAAACCCAAATTTGAGATGTGCTCCCTATGTAGATACAAAAGGCTCATTCTAAGAAAACAAAAGCACAATAATTCTTATTTTCAGTTGATTACACACTGACGAACACATACGTATTACATTATAATCCATTTCTGCCAATATATCCCTCTAAATTCCTTACACTGGACCTTTAACTGCATGTTCCTGAAGCTACATCGGCTGCTAGGTGTTTAGTTCTGTGCACTCGGACACATTTATCTCTGCATGTATTATTGATATACTTTGGAGATAATGTTACAACAAGGTCTTCAGGATCCATCCAGCTCAGATGGATAGCTGTTTTTTCAGGACTCCTCTTGGTACATTTGACAGTTGTAAACATATGTATACTGCCTGCTTGCCCGAGCCAGCCATCTATAATGGATATGGAGTCGTGTGGGGTGAAACAAGTCACCTCTGGTGAGATGCTGGGACTCTATAAAATGTTAAAATAGGCCTCTTCAAATATGCTCAGCATCTCCATGAATAATATCCAGAGCATAGAGTATGAAAATGTCAATCGCTCTCTGTCAGGCCTACAGAGATTTTAGAGTGCAATAAGAAAATATGTCTTTCTTAAATGTATGTCACTTTGGAGCTCTTCTCCATTTTGGTGTGCTGCAGTCAGTCAATATTTAATAACTTGGACTAAATTTTCTCCAAAACTTCAAGAGGTGCAGTGTGCCATTGATTAGAATTCAACATTGATATCATTTATATTTTTCTTACAAGCTGTATATTTCTCCAAGGTTTTGGACAGACAATTTTCCCCAAACTTCTACCTTCAATGAATAGTAATGCGCTGAGAAGTTAAAATTGGGTTTTGAGATATTCCATGGCACATTGACGGTTTTCCTTGAGCTCCCCTTGTTGCTGTTTGTGCTTGTGATTGCTCTGTTTGAACCCTTTCTGATGTCAGTGAGGCAGTTGACACCGCAGACCAGGTCGTACTGCTTGAAAGGCTCGGAAAAAGGGTTTATGTCACAGTTACTGCCCTTCAAACGGTTTTGACCATAACTTGCTGATAGATCATTCTCCTGCTGCTGGAGGTGTAGCGCATCATCTCGCTTGTATTTCATGTTTGGTGTTTCCTAGTGGGTTGATATTGGCTCCTTTCTTGATTAAATAACTCTTTATCAGCACTGGGGCTTTTAATCAATGTTTGCAATAAAGTTCTGACTTTAATCTAATTATTTAGCGGGGGTGATCTGTCAATACAGTGAAAGCCAGCACCAAATGTTCAATAATCGTTGGAACAGTAGGATAAGTCTGTTAAACGACTACAAATGAATTAAAGCGAATTGCCTCCAACCCCCTGACTGTCTTCTATTTTTTAGGCCACTCTGATTTCCACTGTATTTAAATCTGCACTCTCAGGCTCACTTATCTCTGCATGGTAATAATATTGGATGATCCAGCACGGTCACAGCTTTTGCAAACAGGATATCTATTTCCCCAGCGAACACCCACTACTGTAGCTCAAGCCTTTAAAAACCATTGATAACATGCAATAAAAAAGACATTCATATGCAGTCTGAAATGGAATTATTAGATTTGAATCCTCTGTCAAATTAAACCAGTAAACTCACCTTAATGACTAGCTTGCAGATAGAAAGTGATAACTCCAAACTTTCTGCAAGTTTATGATAATGAATCTACAAATTCCACCCACTCAGCTCTATTAATCTGATTCAACAAAAAAAATAAAGTATCTGGAGCCTTTCTGGAAATTCTTGTTAGCTCTGTGCATCAGAGTCTAGTATTTTTTTCTACTCAGATCTTTTTCTGAGATGAAGATGCAAGAAGTGTTCCGTCTGGCTTCCTTCAGTTAAACTACTGATAAAATATGGTCTCTACTAACCTTGAGAAAGTTATCTTTGCTCTCATTTTATCTCATTTTCATCAGCATTACTCTTAACACCAGTTGCACTTGTGAAGTCAGGCTACCCAGGATCATTTTACCCTTGATTTGGTGCTTTTTGTGGTAGTTTTAGTTTTGGTGCTGATTTGTGACCTCTCTGTTAAAGGCGCTTTGATTATGAAACTTAGCCAAGGGCAATGGTGTAAAAACCATCAACACTTTTGTTAAAAATGCATGTTTCAGACAGGTATCAAATTAGCTCTTTCCTATATAGTTTTTTTTTTCACTGGCTATTTGTGATCACTTCATTGACTTGCATGCATTCTCTTAATGATTCTTTTGTATTAGTAATGCTATTAGCAGGCTCAGCTTTGAAACAGGAGATACACTTTTGTCTTCTTACAAATAATGGTATTTTCATAATCTATCATTGTGTCCATTATTTTGTACCTCTGATTATTTGTTATGTCTTTTAACCTATTGTAAGCTATTCAGTCAGCCTCAGTGTACCTGCGTCAAACACTGAATGTAATAGGAATAATTAATTAAATCCACTCTTCATGAGGTCTGATTTGTATGCAGCATTTGTAGTAGTGTTTTATTGTTTGTTTAAATGTTGCTTGTATTTATGTGAATTTATGTTAAACAGTTGACACCCTGGGATGAAAGACAATTTACAGCGGTGCTTTGAACAATAAAGTGAAATCTTACTCTATGTAGTCTTCAAAAATTGTGAAAAATTACGATTTTATCGAGCCCAGGCTGACATCTTTAAAGATCTTTTTTTTCTCTGAAAGTTTTAAGTCCACAGATATTAAAAGTAACAATGATACAAAATGGCAGAAAATCCTCACAAATAAATAGCTTTTTCTTGATAAATGATTTTTGATTTGATTATCAAGAATGTGTACAGTTGCAGAATACATGTTTCAGCACAAGTGTATTAAATCATTATGTGTCACCTTGATTTAAAAAAAGCCTCAGTTAAGCTGTCACTTTTGTAAGGTTTAAAGGAAAACTGTTAGTGTTGTTAAAAGCAAAGTTAATGAGATTCATGCATATTCAGCAGTATTTGGCCCTGAATTGTATGTTATGTTGCTTATCTAGAAAAGATGTCACAGTTGAGAGCTGGTATTCTTCCTCTGGCCATTCAAGTTGGCAGACATTCAGGGAGAAAACAGATTGTGTGAGCTGTGCGATTTTCCTCTGTGCTGTACAAATTATAACGGTTTAAGAATGTCCATTTTTTATGAAACAGCTCGATAAAAACTGAAATATCCTGGTGCTCAGATGATCAAAAACATGGGAATACTTGCTCAATATTGAGTTTGCTGACTTTTTCTCAAAAGCCTAAAAAAAAATACACAAAATGCTATTTATATATGATAATATCATGTAAATAATACAAAAACTCTTAAATCAATTTCCATTTTATTTTCATTCTTGCTTTGTCTCCCTTCCACACCATCATCTGGTTGCCTTTATTGTCTTCATCCATCTCTGAGTAGATTTTAAAATTTTAATGATCACTCTTACAGCTCGCAGTGGGTTAGCTCAGGAATATAGAGCTGATCTTTTGACCTTCTATGAGCCTGAATGCAACCTGAGATCCTCTGGTCGGTCATTCTTGGCCATTCCTCGGTCATCACTCAAAACTAAACATGACCTGGCCCTCTCTGTTTGGGCCTCTAATTCTTTGAACAATCAACCAAGGAGATTGGGAAAGCCATCATATTGCTGTCTTTTAGGTAACATTCACAGACCCACACACTGAAGCCACTTTCAAAAACTCTTTTAATTAAATTAAATTCTTTTATTGCTTTATTTTCTTTTGTTGTCTTTATCTTTAAAAAATATTAAGATTATTTCATTTTATATTTGTTTATTATCTATTTAATGAAATGTATAGCACTTTGTAACTTCTTTTTTTTAAAGCGCTCTAAAAATAGTATCATCAATATTTTTACTATCCATTAAGTGGAATTTGCTTCTTTTGTGTAATCTTGTACAGTTTTGATTACAGACTGTTTAAAGAGTGTAATTCATTTGCTAAAAAAGGAAACAAAACACACAATATACATAGTTTAAGTAAAGGTTGTTTCTTGCCAACCTCCTAAATTTACCATAAATATCGCAATTAAAACTGTCAATGTCAATCGTTTGGCCATGATCACTGTGCAGATTAAATTTGATATCATGCCAGCCCTATTATATTATATCAGTAATGTAGAATCTAGTTTGAAAATTTTAGATTTGAGTTTTTATTTTTAGACTTTTTTGGTTAAAAATCTGTCTGGATCTAGCTGATATGGGTTTGGGGTGTCTTAGTAAATTCTGTCTTGGCATAGCTGTATGAATAGCACCATAATAATTAAGTCATTCCTTCCTTATTTTCAAACATTTTTAAAAACCTTATCCCTCTTGAAGCTACTATAAAATATCAAGCGAGCAGCGGAGTCGACATTGAGTGTTGCAGACAGTGAGTGGCTGTGAAACAGAGCCCAGTGATCAAACCCGTCCCCTGGGAAATAGTCAGAAAGTAATGCCTCGGAGTGATGATGGGTTAAATATGTGGATGGCGCAGTGAACCATCACGTTCGTGTCACCTGCTGTAATGGTATTCACTTGATTAATTGAAGTTAACATGTCTGGTTCTTGAAGCTTAAACACTCAAGTTTTCTGTGCATATCTGATGAAAGGTCAGCTCGCTCCAATTTATTTGCAAAAAGGAGAGGACACGGGGGAACAAACAGCGGCTCACCCTGATGCTGAAACCTGGTTCTGCTCTGTAAGCAGCCTGATGGCGTGTACATGTGAATATGGGCAACATTGCATGACTAATGATCAATGACTGTGACAAAGAAACTCCAATCAGAACATTGCAAACTTTTGTAGACAAATATTCAGTTAGGAAAGCTGATTAATATGCAGACTGGAAGTCAATTCACTATCAGTATATGGCACTTTAAAGACATGTTTACTATGAGACGATATTTACTGATTATCCTGTTTCACAGAGAGGTGTTTCTATAAAAAAGAGGTGGCTCTTTCTCATTATGGATTTAGGAGAAAAAAATTTAGACAGAATCAAAGTGGGAAAGTGATTAGAGGAGTTATTGATCCCTTTATTTGGGCAGCATCTCCCTTAAAAGTGACTGGACATGACCCCAATTTGTGTCTGTAAGTCCTTTGATGACTGCACTCGCTCAGAGAACAATTAAATCGACGACTGACATTAAAAAACTATTTCCCAGCTCGCAGTCTGACAGTTTAACGGTATACTTGGCGACCGTAACTGTCGAATGCAGAATATGTGACTGATTCAATGACTTTTACTGCGACATATTAGGTTTACAGGATGAGAGGTATTTACTTTTTGTTTCATTAGACATCATTTTCTGGAGTCTCTCTCTCACTGAGATGCTAAAATGTAATTCTGTTAAAAATGAGTTAATTTAGAGGAAGACAAATTTATTGCATCGTATATCATGCAACTTACAACATATTTAAGCTTTAGAAGCTTAAAAATAGTCAAAGATTTCTGAATGTCAAAACTTTAAATTTGTAATCCCTACAATTTCTCTCCTGTTTGATCTTGTGACTCCCATGGTTACCATGGTAACAGCAAACGTGGTTTTACATTCCAGCAAATACTTGTTGAGTGGCCACTCGACAACAAAACTGCACAGAGCAGCCAAACAAATTTTCATTGTTTCAATAAAGAAGTCAGTCAATAATTGGACTTTTTCCATCAGGCCTTGAGCATTTTGATTTAATTTCATGCTGCACACAGTGCAAGTTGTTTTCAACAAAGCAGCAGATCACAGTCTGCTTACCTTGACGTTCAATTACTCTCTGCAACAATGCCGTAGCCACGGAGTCAATAATTGGCCATATATCAATATAAATTAACAATACCTTGTTTTGAACATGTATTTTGATGAACGATCAAGATTGACACTAACAGTGTTGACAAATACATTGCTCAATTTGTGGCTTCTTCACAATGAAAGCCACATTATTTCACCAATTAAGTGCTTTTAAAGTGATGGAGCAGCTGTAAGATGTTCTGTTTGCCATGATGTTGCGGTTATATGAAATGCTTTGTGTTTAAAGGTCTGAGATAAAATCCAGCTGCAAACTCTGGTACTGAAAAATGTGGCCAACAAGGAAAAGCGAAAAAACTGCAGTTCCATGGATGGCCCCTTGAGGCTGGCCACAACTTTACAGCAGATAAAGGTTCAGGAAAAGATAATGGTCATGCTTTACAAAGCAAAACATTGACTATTGCTTTGAAACTAGAAATTAACAGCTGTCTGCCAAGATAAAGTCCAGTGGTTTTTTTTGACCCATCCACCCTTCCTCGACCTCGTCCCTACATAGACTCTCTTGCTCTATGACAACATCACGTACTTCCTCCTTTGACCCCCACCATAATTACTACAGCTGCTAGTGGGCTTTGTCACTTGAACGTAAACAGATGTCGTTTTGGGTCACTTGTTGAAACAACTGATGCTGTTGTCCTTCCTCGGAGGACGGTCTGGCTGGATTACATGCAGACATTGTTTGCTGGTGAATCATTCGTGCAAGTGGGGACAATACGCAGCATGTGAATGGCTGAGTCTGCCACTAATAATAAAAGCTACTACACAGAGAGGTCCTTACTTCATGTAAATAGAATGAATGGCTATTTCTAAAGGATTAAAGCTTGAGAAAATCAAAAATCTACTGTCTTAAAATCTGCAAGGAATGTCACACTCTGCAGAGACAACCTGACATCCTGCAACGATTTACTGTCATATGTCATTTTCCAATGTCACGACCATACATCTGCAAAAATTGACTGAGCCCTCAAACAGTATAGACAGCTCATTTCGAAGATGTGAGCATTAAAACCCTAAGACATGCTTCACAGGGAGGGCATTCAACCATCTTTCCTTTTGCCTGCAGTCACTACAGCGAACCCCACATCAGCATGAATGAAGGAACAGCAGTGTAGAAAAATGACATGCTGGGCTGTCTAGAGAGCGATGTCCTTCATGGGCTACAATACAACAAATGGTGTTATTATCTATGACCACTGCATTCTGTTATTCCTCTCTCGCCTCTTTCTTTGTTGTGCCCGTGCTGTGATGAGGAAGGAGCCATATTTCACCTTGTTATTTACATATAGCTGTAATAATCCTCTCTGCTCCTTCCCCTTCATATTCATTTTGATATTCTACAGTATTTACGATTACAGGCTTTGCAGCGCATACCCAGCACAGGCGGAGTGTAATGAATAAATTAAGCATTAGAGTGAAGGCAGAGTCCTACTCAGAGGTCACATGTATTTTGCTGCCATTTTAAAACAGGCAGATCGCAGAGGGATACAGCAGGAGAATACGTCCAGTCAGACGCAAGTGAGCGGCTGTAAATGGGCAGCCATTGGGGAGCACCTGAATAATTTATAGCTCCTCTTGTTGTGCTGCACAATCAGGGGAGGTTTATTTCAAACAAAGGGAACATGATGTCTGTTATGAGTTTCTGTTATGCTTTGTCTCACCCTGTCATGTTTCTACTCCACATTTTCATCTGTTTTAAATCTGTTTTATTTGATCTATCAAACCGCTGACATGCAGTTGTAATTGATGCAGCTGCACATCCTTCCTGAGCCATTTACAAAATAAAGATATTTTTTTGTGGGTGGATTAGAGAGCAGAAATCTGCATTTAAGTGTGCTCTTAATCTGGCATCTTCCTGCAGCATCCTGGGACGTCCCACTACGTCTGTCTTCAGAGATGCCAGGTCTCACTGACACAATTCTTCAGAGAAACTCACAGCGTGAACTGTTAAACATGGCACTTTTGTGAGACGTCATACTGAGAGGCTGTTTGCCTTTTTTCACCGAAATTCCACCAACACATTTATTATCTCTTCTGCAGTGGCTCCAACAAAAAAAGTTTTATGTTTTATTCCAAGTATCAGTGCTGAGCACATTCGTCACCCTAGGCAAGCTTGCCCCCGGCACACCCCCCTTGCCCCCGCCCGGCTGTTCCGTCCAGCCGTGTTATCAACTGACGCTGCTTGTCCGCATATCATACTCTTTATTATCTCTTTTGCAGTGGCTCCAACAAAAAATGTATCAGTGCCGGACCTCACACATTCGCACCCATAAAAAAAATGAGCAATTTAATTGCCCCTTGTTTTGGTGGTGCCCTTGGCAGCTGCCTATATAGCCAACAGGAAGACCTGCCACTGCATAGTATGTCATTAAAAAAAAAAAAAAATTAGAGCACCCAATATTTATCTTTTGCACCTTCCTCTGTGTACAGCAACATATATTCATCTGCAGTTATGGTCTCAACCTCAATACCTACATGAATAGCTGCAAGCTCAAATGATGTACTATTTGAGTTGGCCTTGTTGACAAGAAAAGAGACAGGGCAAAATAAACAAAGTCAAAATAGCTTAAATAACTACTGATACAAACAATAGCAACTGGCTATTTGCATCATTGTTGTGATTCTCATGTCAGTCATACACTTGTTATCATTTCCTTAGTTTGTGCTGGTACAGTATGTGCCTGTACTGTTTCAGCTTTGATGTTGTTTGCTTTTAAGGTATGTCTTGTTTATTTCTTTTCTATATAACATCAACCTATCATGGGACTGTAGATGATAATAGGCCTTTTTTATATATATATTTTACATTGTATTGATGTTTATCAAAGTGTTTTGTCTCAGATAAATAAATAAGTCAAGTAAAAGTGAATTTTAAATGTTATGCCCATTTAAAAAAAAAAAAGACTTTTGTTTTCAAGGCATAGAAAATTGGCTACAAAAAAGCACTATTTTTGTTATTATTCTGTCGATTTCCTATAATACACAGAATTCACAGCAAAATATGACCCCTCCAATGCCATTATAACCCCCATTCCCCTGGACAAGATATTGAATGTGGCTCTAATCCTGTATTTTAGCATACTTACTGTAAAAGTATGTGACAAATGTACCAAACAACAATTTTCTACAACAGCTGAAAAATGGCTAAGGTCAGTACAAATAATGAACATCCCCATAATTGATTTGCTAATTGGTTGCCATTTAAGCGACCACATTCTCATGTAGAAACAGGCTGTTGCAGACAGAATCACTTACTCAGCATGTTGCTGCATAAGTCTTAAGCATGGCAAAATGAACATTTACACAATTTACAAAATTTAAGCAACACTACTAATACTTACCTATATTTACTTTCAACAAAAGCATGTGGTTATGCTTATGCAACAAAAGCACATGGCAACCAACAGTGGGACGTCAACAAAACCACATGGTTCAGATCAGACTACATGCTGCAGGCTGGTTTGGCACTACATACATATGGGAAGTGAACACAAGGCTCCTGGGTGAAAGTCAGGGGTTAGCTGGACCCATCCAGCTCCGCTCCTGCCCATCTTACAGGGACCGCCCAGCTCCTTGTACTACCTTGTTACTTGACAAGGTAGTACAAGGAGCCACTGAAACCTGACACTGTCCAGTGGCATACCATACAGCCACGACAGATTCCATACAGCGGCGTTATCAACTGACAACACCTTTCTGTTTATCAAACTGCCGCAACAGGTACTGTCCAGCTGTTCATCGCCCTATCATAACTTTCGTGGGATTCTGTCTGACCGCATAAAAAACTGACACCACCTGGTGATGTACCATACTGCTGCAAAAGTTAGCTTTTGTTGTTAGTATCTCACCCCAAAATCACAGACAAAGCAGTGATATTTGACAACTTCAGAATGAAAACAGACTGAAAACGGTATACATTAATCAGATGTGAACAGAAGATGAGCTCGGAACCATATTTAGAAAAATAAATCCTCCAGGTGCATAAACAGATGATATAAGCTTGTTGCAGATGTATCAGTATTATATTAGTATCAATAGTGATTTTCACAGCCAGCACCCACATTGTGTTAGTAGAAAACATACTTGTGTCGATCTGTGTGCCCATGGGTGCTTAAAATGAGGTGTGGTCAGATGCATTGCTATTTTGAAGCAGCAGAAAACAATTGTGCTTTTGATTTAAAAACAACAAACAACAACAACAAAAAACTGGTTTAATGTCAGAACGGAGCAATAATTTCCTGCTACATAAAGGGCTCATTATTTAGACAGTAAGATGCTTCTACATAGGTGGGTTCACAACTCAGGTGCACTCTGCTTGTTACAATCAGAGATGTGAGGATGGGTTGTAGGTGGGTAAAAAAAACCACATCATTATTGTGGAAAAAAATATTATTACATTCTCTAAAATGTAAACATAGCAGAGAGCAGAGTAGAGCTGCTGTCCGACTCTCCATTAAGAAAGACACTGTGCACACTGATGCAAGAGGAGCATTAAAGTTAAGCTCCATTGTCTCTAGTTTACAACTACACAATACTTAAATAGCAGTGCTCCTGATGCAGACACGCAGGGCTTTTAAAGGGAGTGGGAGATTACACTGATTGGTTAAATTAATGTTATACCCAAGACACACTTATGATTACCTAAGGAACAAAATACAACCCCATTGTCTCCTATGTCTTACTTTGGGCCCAGAATATGCACAAAAGTAGTTGGACACCATAGATCATTTAATTGAGGCCCCTGTATGTGTCAATTTTTGTTGTTTTCACTGACATTTTCAAACAGTCTCAGCTGTCAAAAAGCCCCGAATATATCATTCAAAAAATCTTTTTTATATAACATGCTCAGGTTTATTACAATAACCCACAGCATGTCATCTCAACTAAGAGCGAACATGTTGTCAGATAGTCTAATTTTAGAGACACCTCCCTCAGAGGTGGGCCAACTAAAATTGAGGAAGTGCAGACTGAAATTGAAGCAGAAACTGTCAGTGAGAATTTTCGAGTTACAAAACTCAGTGGGAATTTTTATGTCAGATTTTCACGTCACATTATAACAATAGGAGTCAGACTGAGAGAGGCTGCCGAACCTCTGATAATACAGACTGTTAAAGAAAGCTTGTCTTTTGAATGTAAATGTATGTGGATGGCCTAAAAATACTGTATATAGTGATGCTAAGTAAATACATTAAAGTGATGATAAATTAGCATATTTATTTGATCTTTCATGGAAACTTTTTGTACTAATTTAAAACTAGAAGGAGAGATTTACATTTCACTGTAGTTTTTAACAAAGATCCAGGAGGATTACATTCCATTTGTAGCTTGTCTTTGGGATCAGACAGTAATTTGGTGCAGTGTGAGATGGTAGAAGTCTTGCTGCACCACACATGTGGGCAGCAAATGAGAGGAAAGTTTGCTCACCTCTCCATCATAATCTGTTGCTCATCAAAGAGATCTATTTTCTGCCCCTTTTGTGCCTTTTCACTGGTCTGCAAACTCTGACAAACTGCCAGAGTCCGTGCTCTTTAATGATGATATACGAGAGTTATCCTGAGGATGTTGTCACATCAGGGGATGTGCTGTGGGTGTAAACCTAGGTGGTGGCACGTGGAGAGTAAATAAAAAATATAGTATTTTTCTGTAATTCGAATAGATTTTTTTACCTTGTGATGGAGTGCTGCTCTCAAAATGTTCGGAAACAATTGAAAAAACCTCAAGGTGCTTTAACTCTGTTAAATTGAACTTCACATTGACTATTAAGCACATTTTCTTATGTGTTTATCTATAATTGGGGTGTCACGACTTAAGCCATTACCAGCAGAAGGAGTAAAAGCAGTTCAATAAGCCATTCAGCCGCTTAGTAACAAGTAATGTGTCCTCATAAGTTTCAGGCACTTTTAAATGATAAATATCTGTGATAAATCCAAAATGCTGCACGATGCTGTTGAGCAAATTTTCCACAAACTGATTTTTGGTGCATTTTCAGACATCTACGCCACTGTGGTAATGAAGATTAATTCCCGGATCCTCAGATACACACACTCCTAAAAATGGATTCCATTGTGTGCGAAATCTAGCTGTTGTTCAACTTGTATTGCTTTGACACGGTGCGTTTCGCAACAGCCATTTCTCAAACTGACACAGACTAAAGAAGGGTTGCGGCCTCCTCCTGTTTAATTATAGCGCCCTGAGAAAAGCAGCAGATGCCAACAAAAGACATCAAAACAGTCATTTGCATGAAGAGAGTCCATTTCACAATGAGTCAAAAATCTATACTTTGGTGTGCGGATATTTTTGGCATGCTGAATGTGTTTTCCTTGATGAAAACGGGTAATCCAAGAGTTTTTTACACAATATTATACCCATGTCGACTGTTTTTGCCTCTTCTTGCCGTATAATAACATGAGAACTAAAATTACCATCTTGTGTATGCCTCCACAAACCTGTCAAGTTACAGTTTACATCCATGTCTGTGAAAACATGAATGCTTCACACACACATCTTCCCCTTCGCAGTACAGATGATCTATACAATCAGCACAGAACCAAGGTGGGCATCCACGATTAATGTCACCACTTCAGTACCATAATGTCTCACCTTCTATCCCTGAGTTATGGCCTTATGGCCAAAAAAGGGGTTTTGCAGAATTATGATGTCACAGTTTAGTTGAGTTTTAAAACCTTTGGATATCAAATGTCAGAAATTCATAATATTATTGTATTAGTCATTTGTGGAAAATTCTGTCATAATTAGCCTAGGAATTCCTAGGTTATGGCCAAAAACATGTTTTGTAGAGTAAAAATGACCTAGACCTCTGTCCACCAAATTCTAATCAGTTCATACTTGAATCAAAATGGATGTTTGAGCCAAATTTAAAGAAATTCCCTCAAGGTCTTCTTGAAATACTGCATTCACAAGAATGATACGAATGCAAGGTCAAGGTGACTTTGACCTTTGACCACCAAAATGTAATCAGTTTATCCCTGAGACCAAGTCGACATTTGCACCACACTTCAAAAAAACCCTAAAGGTGTTCTTGAGATACTGCCTTGAGATAGAGGTCACGGTGACATTTACCTTTGACCAACTAACTCTGATTAGTTCATCCTTGATGTTTGTGTGGATGTCTGCCAAATTTGAAAAATTTCCCTCATGGTGTTCTTGGGATATCGTGTTCACAAGAATGGGGCAGACAGACAGACAACCCAAAAACAAAATGCCTCTGGCCATTACTATTCCCAGCATGGAAGCATAAAACATAATTTACTTCAGAAAATGCAAGAGGCTGCAGGGGACTGAAATATTACAGAGTTTAATAAAGAGTAACAAAAGTGATACTCTCTCTATTTCACACTTAAATACAATATCCTCTGTATTTCTGCTCATAATTAATCATTCATTAAATATCTTGCTTAGGGCTGGTTAATTATTATTAAACATTGTGGTTATTGATTTAATTCTAAATAGAAAACACTGGGTAGTGTTATAACCTGAGGTAATGCTTTATGAAGCTTTTGCCAAACTTAGGGGAAAGAGAACTGCTAAATAAGCATTTTAACAGCATCCCAAAGTATCAGCACTAATTAAATTACATGATATTTATTTATTTACTTGCTTGTTTATTTTTGCTGAGATTTTACCATCAAATGCATCTGAAGTGTTTGTTTACTCTGTCCGTACTGATGCTGTCAGTAGGCAGTTTGAGACCGTGTCTGCAAATGAGCATGATAAACTTAATTTATCTTGACTAGTGAATTGACAACTCTGACATCTTTGATTCTTTAAAAAAAAGGAAATAAGAAATGTGTTACATCTTTGCAGTTTGAGCAGAAAGAAATCTAATCAAAAACGCTTGTCAACATGATTATCAGCGCATCTTTGAAGACTTTTTTCTTCCAGTGCACTTTTTCTCTTGGATAAACAGCAGAAATGTTACAATTTGTCTTCTAAATTTACTTGCAGTTTTTCTATCCATATCCTCCTTGGGTCTTTGAAATATCTAGACCTTTTTGAACGTTTGCAAATGGTTTTCCTAATTAAAAAACGAAATACAGCAGACACATTTGCACACATTTGCACACACCAATACGATAACAAATGCATGAACTGGACTATAGAGAGTTATGACTGTGCGAGCCTGGTGTTGAACTCTGTTCTGTGTAGTCAAAACAGCTTTTAGGGGAAAACTAATGAAAGAATTGTCACTTGAACCTAATAAGGTGTCAAAGGTGCCACATTCATTTCCTGCACTCAGTCCCCAACCAAAAGAAACCACAATCACCTTCTCAGAGAATATGATGATAATTAACAATCTCATGACTGCATAATCAACAAGTGTTTAATTTAACATCACACATTAAAATCCTCCAGGTGGTTAATGTGCTAAAAGCTTAATCAAAGAAATCAAAAAAACTAATTTAATCTGTTTCAAAGAATCTTAAGAACTAACCTGACCTGTCCTCACTGATAATTATTTGCTCATTTCATTAGAAAATAAAAAGGTTTACATGGTCTTTCATGTAATCCTAGGTGAAAAAACAACAAGGTTTCGAGATTGCTCCTACTATGCATTATTAACTTTGCATTTCTACCAAATTGCCAAATTACTCTAGCTGATACATACTGTAGCTTTCTGCCTTCTCCAAGCAATGCTGAAGCCAGACACTCCCGTGTGCAAAAAAGCCTCCTGCAGGACTGCCAGTTCAAAGCAAGAAAAATCAATGTGCTCTCACAGTGCCACATTATGTAAACCCCAGCCATCTGAAAACGATCAGAATCAATAACTGCAACATTTAGTGGTCATGCCTGCATGCGGTGATGACTCTCGTATGCACTTTGATATGGTATCCGTGCAGTCTCGTTTTTTACTTGTTATACTTGTGCACACACACTGAATGCTGCATCACCAACTTAGTATTACACAGCAGTGTACAATTATTATGTGTGCAATTAAAATGTTTGAGCTTAAATGATCAGTGTGTAGGATAAAATGGCATCTAGCGTCCAGCTTAAACTTCTCCTGTGTGCCAAGCATGAACTCTTGGTCAGAATTCCTTTAGTATTCATTGTTCTGGAGGTTTTAAATGGGAGCCAAATTATCCACAGAGGTCTCTTCCTCTCCAAAACAAACAGACCAGGTGAATAAAACTGGTGAAAACACTGAATAAAGCCATTTCATGTTAAAAATCAGTGTTTTGCTCATGCTGTTTGGCTCATCCCTGAGGGGCTGCTAACCACCATCCTGATGGGAAACACAAATGGCCCAGCCTAAAACCAGTTTGGTTTGTCCATTCTGGGCTACTGTCAGTGCAACATGGCGGACTCCACTGACGAGGACCCACTCTCTATGTAGATATAAATTGGTAACAAAGGTAACAAAAACACAACAATTCTTATTTTCAGGTGACTGTAAACTAATGAAAATGTACTTACTATGATATATTAAATTTCTGCAGATATATCTCCCTAAATACTAAACAGTGGAGCTTTGTAGTTTAGTTTAGTTTGTTTAAAGGGACATCTTAAAGGAGCAGATATTTAAGGGAGTTTAGTGGAATCTAGTGGTGAGGATTGTGGATTTCAACCAGGTAAAATGTTCCCCATGTGCCAAATGTGAATACTTGGTTTGAATTACTTCAATGTTCATCATTCAGGAGATTTTTACTAGGAGATGAATCATCCACAGAGGTCTCCTCCTCTCCAAAACAAACAGACCAGGTGATTTAACTGGTAAGAAACTGAATAATGCAGTTTCATCTAAAAAATCAGTGTTTTTTGACAACAATTGGCAATTAGGAGATGGGCTGGTAGCCTAGCATTTGCTAATGTGTGCTCACCTTTTGTCTTGAATAACTTAATATCCAGACATTAAGGAGGATTTTATTGAGCTGATTTAGTGGTCTCTTCCTCTCCAAAATAAATGGACCAGGTGATTCAAACCAGTACAAAAACTGAATAAAGCAGTTTCACTTTTTTTTTTTTTGTCAGCGGATTGTAAACTATTAAAAACATACTTTATACATTATATTTTATTTCTGCCAATATATCACCTTAAATCCTACACTCTACACAGTAAAAATGATTTACAGTAAAGGATGTTTAAAAACATCTTAAAGAAACTGTAAAGCAGAGAAGATCTTAAAACTTTAATGAATGTAATCAATTACTCCTGATGTGTTAGACCACAGATAAGATAGCACTACTATCAGTGAGTGCAGCCCTACCTGGTGATTACTGTAAAAAACTAATTTAGCCAGGGTATATCAAGTTACATAACTCCTTTGTGCTCACATAATAACTTTTGTTTTAGAGCCTGGGAAAGTTGACACACAATTACCACTGTAGTAGCTTTCCATGACATTGATGAAGCTGTTTGTAAAGGGCTGGGAAAGCCACAACAAGTCAAATATTTCACTTCCATCATAGACTTTGGACTTCTTACCGAATGGAGCAAGAGAGAACTTTTGCAGGTTGTCAAATATAAAGTGAAAAACAGTCGAGGATAAGAAAAAAAAAACACACAGTGCAAAGCTTGGATGTCCTTATTTTTTTGAAAACATGTCATTGAGAATATGCGACACTCTTCTCCAAGAGGTGATCATTTGCTCTCATTAGACTGCTAATAAAATGCACATATAGCACCGGTTCATCCTGAGTTTATGTTTGAGTTGAAGAGACACCTTTTTATGTCTGCCAACATAAAGAGAATTTGAAGTGCACAACAGGAGCAGCACATAGACATTCACCTACTTGGGATCCTGTTAAATGCTTGATATGTCATTGACGGCAGCTCCGTAAATAATAGCTTCACCACTCGATTAGTGTTGCAGAGCTTCCCTTCCCTGAATAATTATTTACAGTATAAAGCAAATTCCCATGAATATCTATGACCAACCACAAATCCCTGTGAGGAATATCAATGCTATGCCCGTTCATAAGTTCATCAAACCATCTATTGTATGTATTCTCAATCCGTGTTCACAGCAGCCCAGGGTGTTTTCTGCTGTTCATCAGAGGGGCTGTTTTCCCTATTGAGATAAGAAATTAAATCTGCAGGAGCCGAGGATGCTGGGTTTGCTGCAGGGTGGCGAAGCAGCAGCTCTGATAATGGAGCCGACTCCCATTGCGCAGGCTATGAGGCAAACAGCCGTGGCGCTGGCCCAACCCTGCCTATGCGAGGGGATAGCTAACAGTGTCACTCTGCAGATGCTCTCTCTCTCCCTCTCTCTCTGCATGTGAACATGTGGTTAAATCTGCATGTGACGGATAGGGGGAAGAAGAGAAGAAGTTGCTGGATATGTGGGAGGAAAATTGGTAAAACTGTAGGGTTTGCCTTTATGATTAATGGAGTGGGAATAGGCATGCATGGTGAGTCAAACATACTGACCCTGTGGAGAAAAGAAAGGCGTGATCGATAAGACTCACAGCCTCTCTCTTCTACCCCTTTGCCCTGTCACTTTCTGCTCACAGTGCTGGGTGGCTTATGTGTGGTAGTAGGCCTACATTATGTAAATGTGAAGAGGGTTTTAATTTCAATTTGGGAACTCACCAGAATATTGTGTCGCTTTGGATGCTCCTCACAGGGTTCACTTCAAAGCAGTCTGCAGAGAGAAATAAACGGTCACACCTTAATGTGCAAGCACAAATAACATTGGGGGCCATACGGCACCGGTTGTAATAGTGTCAGAATCATAAAAAGGTTCAATTTATAGTTCAATCTTTGATTTCATCCCAGAGTCAATACAAATGATTTGATATTTCTGAAGCTGTGGAACAATCATTTTCTACCCACAGCTTCTCTGCCAGAGGGAATTTAGAAAAAAAGAAATTGAAGCAGAAATATATTTCAACTGCCTTCTTCTAAAAGATGATTTCCTGCTTTATACGCATAACTAATACTTGTCTTTGGCCTGTATAATAATTAACCTTGGATTATACAATGGAGCGTGCCCATTACCTTGTGGCTCCTTTCACATGTTCTTTTTGTTACCTCTATTAAATGCAATAACAGAATTCAATGAACACTGAATATACAACATGTATCATCAGTTGGTTTGTGCTGTACTGTAAGTGTATGATGCAGCATCTTTCTAAAGTGGATTATTCGACTGTCACTAATGAAATGCATTTACCACACCAAGGTAAATAATGCCAATACACAGATGATCCAACACAGCTCATTATGTTTAATTAGCCCCAACTTTTTAGTTCATTAGTGACAGTCCGAATGATTCGGCAGCTCTATATCTAAGATGCAAACATCTGCTGAAAAATATTAACATTTACCGCTTGCAAACTAAAAGGTCAAGCTGTTTAACAGGTTTTTACAAGTGGATGACCTGAAGTGGATTCAGACCTACAGAGTAATTTGCTGTTAAAAGTCCATATTGTGGCAGGAAAATATATACTGTTGTATATATTATTTAAAAAAAATCTGTCCATGTCTTTATCATGGATCAATCTAATTTTTTATGCTATTTATTGAAATATGCATAAAAAAGGGCATCAGCGTTATAAAATAATGCACTCACATTCATAAACCGGACCAGAAATTTTAAATTGTCACAGACAGGTTTTTCACCATTCTAACTTGCCAAATATTCACTTTTTCAGCTGTTTTTTTCTTATATTTAAATAATTTGCAGATTTGATTTAATTTAGGAATTAATTCCACTCTTTCCTGCTTGTGAAGAGAAATGTGGTTTTTACTACTTTGCTTTTTAGATAGGGTTGTTTCAAGTTAGATACTCTACTCCACATATTCAGGCCATGAGAGTCCCTGACAATACTGAAAATACCCAGTAAAATAAATACAACATAGACCTTGTAAAATCTTGTAGACTATAATAGGTAATAACTGTTAAATTCTACAGGGACCCAATTCATCTCTTTAAAAAGGGGTAAAATTCATTCTTGGATAAAGACAAGGGACAAACCTCATTAGTTTGGGTTACAGTTACCCATGTACCAGTTAATGCAGGTGTAATCATAGTGGCACTGAACTTATAATGTAGCAAACATCCTCATGGTTTCTTTGTTGAAGAACGTAGATATTCTTGCCAGATATTTCATCTTTGAATGGACTTTCCCAATGACAGAGAGGGCCAAAGATCCACTGTTCGTACACTGTTCCAGTTTACATCCAAGGTAAGTATTACAACACTTTTTCTGTATCTTTCTTCCATTGCATTCAACAGAAAAGCTAATAAGGTCACTTAAATTATGCCTCGTTCCAAAAACAATACATTTAGATTCACCTAAGCGCAAACACATTGTAACAAAACCACCTGCTGACTTTTTTGACCTCTTTATCAGGTGACATCCTAACTGTTTCTAGGCTAACAAAGTGGAGTCATCTGCATAGAAAAATTAAAGATATGAACAAGCTACCTCCATGACATTTATGTACAATAAAAAAACAAAAAAAAACAATTACACTTCCCTGAGGGACACCACAGAAAAGGTTTCTTGAGAGCATACCTCACCTGATAGATCTACCATTGTATCCATTCCAAGGCTTCTCTGCTAACATGTATGTGTTAAATGATTTTTGCAAATGGAGCATTGCCATTCCGCAATACTTGCCTCTGTCACTTTCCTTTTTAATGAAGTTACTTAATAAATCATGCAAGTCTCAGTTGACTATATTTCAAAGCTGACTGCATATCACATAAAATGTTAAACTGGTTAACATATTTGAAAATGTGTCTATATAGAGCTCTCTTCAGTATTTTACTTTAAACACTTATTAATATAGACACCAGCCTGTAGTTACTTTGTTTAACTATACTGCCTTTTTATATAAAGCAGCAACTCTGGTCTTTTTTTTTATTCACAGGGGCTTTTGACTGGAAAATTGAAAGATTTCCAGTGTGTGTGGCACAGGGAGCAATAACCTCTGCAGCATCTCTCAGGAACTTAGCTGGGACAGCATCCAAGCCAGTGGCTTTGTTAGCATCCAAGCCCCTGAGCATTTTAGTGATTGTTGTGATTGTTATCTGGGTAAAAGAGAACTGCTCTTCCCTGCTCCCCTTAGACCTGTAATTCTTTTTTACTTGAGGTTCCCCATAGATTTATATCCCAAACAACAAGCCACATGCTGGTGTGGACCCAGTAATAATTATCCATATCCCAATTCTGACAGCATCCAGGATCTGTTTCTACACAGCCGGAAAAACAGTGGATGTGCTTGTCATGGACAGGGCTTTTTTTTTTAACCTCAACATGTGTACCTAAAATGTAATGTAAGCTGAGTTATGTAACAATAAGCTCACTGACTTTAAGAGCCTGATATTATCATGCGTCTTGTAAGTTCCAATCACAAGTGGACACCTCTAAGGGGCCGCACACATGCTACATCTTTTGCGCACTCAGTTCTATCGTTTGAAATGGAGACACGCAGCAGGCGCACTTATAAGCCGCGCTGAGCGTGTTGCGATGCGGTGCACCTGTGTTCCAGAGTGCCTATTTTCAGGGCGCAACAGCCGCGCCCTGAGATGAACAGAGTTCAACTTTTGTGCACAGCAGCACTCACTGCATGTCATATGATGAGGAACAACCAATCAGAGTTGGCAGATATCTCTCCTTTCTTCTGTAACTATCAGAGGGAAAAGTTCATCATTTTATTGATAGTCTGAGCTTTACATCTCTCCCACAGTTATCCAGGCGGTAAAGTCACGGCATGTGCACAGCCCCTAAGTCTATGTTTTCACACCCGGCATTTGAATGCTTCTCCACGTGCATCTCAAGTGACCACTTGTGATCAGATTTCATCCCCCGCTGTATACGAATAAACACATGAATCTCTCCTTCAATGTTTATCACAAGACAAGCTCTGCTAGAAGACCACTGCTGCAGGAATGTGACCTCTGTGCTAAGAAAGGACATCAGCATTCCATAATTCCAGAAATGCCATTTCATGCAAACAAGGAACTTTAAGAATTGAAGACTTGTTTAAAGATGTTTATCAGAACATGAGGCGGTCCAGGACGCATCGGCATTCACACCTCTGAAAGAATTAATATCTGACATCTGTATTGGGGTTTTTGTTTTGTTTTTTGGAACTGTTTATTAAGAGAACTATTGAAACGTTTACTGTTATTCATGGCACCACATTCTCGGAGCGCAGAGCGTACTCTGGACACAGACAGGGCAGCAGAACATGTGACACAGTGAAAGTCAAAATTGACCATTCATTGTGCTGGGTTTTTTCATTCACCTCTACAACAGCTGCTCCTCTCATCCGTCAGCCTGATCAGCTCTGAGTGGACTGACAGATCAATTATCCACCGCGGCAACTCAGACTCCTCTAGCTACTGAGGGAAGAAAGGAAATCAAGTCCTGCCTGTGCTGCATTCATTGACCTACAAAATCTCTGAATTTAGAGAGGGGATACAGATTGATTAAAAAAAAAGAAAGTTTGCTGGCTAAGGACTTATGTGGTGCATTTACATCTGCACTTAAAGCTATCCACTTATGATCACATAACCAAGGACACATGTTAATACCAGGTGTAAATAGGGCCTCAGTCACTACAGTAGATACCAGGTTCATTAGCTGGACATGCTATCAATTGCAGCTTATATTTGAGTAGATAAACACACAGTTTTAATTAATTCCTCACACATTTGCTTTTGTGTAAGATCTGGAAAGACATTAAAAAAAAAATCATCCAAAGTCTTTAAATGCAAAGCATCATTCATCCTTTAAAAACGCTTTTTCTTCAACTAAGTGTATTCCAGTGACTGACCTCAGAAAATCATGCTGCACTTAACTGCATTTACAGGCTTTAATTGTCTTTTCCGGTGATTTTACTAGCTGAGAGCACATAAATACTGTACATGAATATGAGCATCAGAGCAGATGCAAAAAAGGCCAACTTTTAAGCGTCTCTGGTGGATTGCTTTCATGCACAACTGGGTCTGAGTGGCATCAATCTCACATGCACATACTATACCCTGCAAGCAAAACAAGTACGTTTCAAATAGTTTTCAGTTTTCAGAGTACACAAATAAACTTGGGACTCATTTGCTGCAGTATAGGCTAAAACAATTCAAGGGAGCCACAATTTGTTTGCCGTCTCCCAAGTGCACAACAAAAGGCATACATGGAGCTATCACAGTTAATTGAAGCTTGTGTAGATGAAGAAAAAGGGACCACTTTCCACGTTTTTTTCTCAGGAATAATGATAACAGAGGCATAGCTCTGATTCTCCTCTGTCAGATTTAATTGCCAAATCAACAATCTTGATAAAGATCTCAGTCTTTTTTTTTTTTTATCAGCCCCAGCCAAAGCAACACAGGGTGTTTGTCCAAGCAAGACATATTTACCAACCAACACTCTCACTTCTACTAAGTGTAAACAGGGTGGGCGCTTCACAAAGACCCTGACATTGAGAGCAACCATCAAAGGTTGTTCAGTAACCCATCCATTACATCTAAAAGAGACATGGCTTTTCTTCTTCTTCTTCTTCTTCAGCAACTTGTTTGCAACTGACTTCCTACAAGACCTCAACAAATGTAGGTGGTGTCCCAAATATTCAGCTAAATCTAAGATATTCTATGTATTATTAAGAAATCAGCAATATTTCTTTCAGAGTTTGTATTTTGTCAAGGTTTTAATAAAACTGAAATCCTTTATTTCAAAATGCCATTACGTTAAGTCCAGCGGCCAGCTTTCCGACTGACCTGAGACAGTGATGTGAGAAGTACAATTTCACGCATGCCGCACTTCACTGAGACGTCCATCTTCTGTTCATGTTCCCTGAAGCATTCAACACTGAGGGATTGATTAAAACACAGCTGCACACACTCACACATCCATGCTGCAAACATCTCTTCGTGCCGCTTTAGCTGTAATCTTGCATTGTTGACTGCATGCTAACTGCCCTTCCATCTACTCATCAAACTCCCACGCAGACACATCAGACACATACGCTGCACGCACATTGAATTCAATAGAGTGACACAGCCATTAGGGTCTGTAAAGGGATTTTCTTCTTAGTATTTTAGTTACTGTTGTTGTTTTCTAATTAAAAAACACTGGTGGTGTGATTTGAATAGGAGACGGGAAAGGTTGCAGACTGAAAAACAAAATCATTTTTGCTCCAAAACATCCTACAATGATCAAATGTCATTAGGCTCATACATAGCCTCCAGACGCATCTACATTTGTGCAAATTCTACAGGATTATTAAAACAGACAGCTTGCAGTTTTCAAAGGATGACTGGTGTGATGAAGACCATACAGGGCTGCTGCTTGTTATTTTTTGATTAATAAGTTAATTGTTTTAGCTACAAAAAATTCCAAAATGATGCCCAAGAGCCAAATGTGAATTGTTCACATTACTTATTATATCTGACTTTCACTCCAAAATTCAAGTGTATTCAGTGTGCTATCATATATGACAAAATAATGATAGTTTTGTTTGGAAAAGAAGATTCTTAAAGTGCCAGTCTGTAGGATTTAGGGAGATATACTTGCAGAAAAAAACTAGGATATAATAAGTATGTTTTCTTAAGTGTATCATCACCTGAAAATGAAGAATTGTTGTGTTTAGTTACCTAAAATTGACCCATTTATATCTACATCTACAAGGACCGGATCCTCATCTCCGAGGATCACCATATTTCTACAATAGCCCAGAATGGACAAACTTAACACTGGCTCTACATAGAGAAATTTGCATTTAAATGTCGGCCACCATAGTCCACAGCCCCTCTGTGACAAGAGTATAAAAAAAATGGATTCTTTCAACATGAAACTGCTTTTTTCTGTGTTCTTAAAATCACTGAATCCGTTTCTTTAGAAGAAAAAAAGGACCTATACAGAAAATTCAGCTCCTGATAAAAATGACCTGAACATCTGAATCTTAAATCATACTAGAAAAAAGGGTGAGCACACATTAGCAGATGGTATTGCACATTATTGGTCCATCTCTGACATGCCAGTCAGCTTTATTCAGTTTTTATACCAGTTTAAATTACCTGGTCTGATTGTTTTGGAGAGGAAGAGACATCTGTGGAAAATTCAGCTCCCAGTAAAAATCTCCTGAACAATGAACAGTGAAGAAATTTGAACCAGAAATTTCAGCTGGTTGAAATCTGCAATGCCCACTGCTAGATACCACGAAATCCCCCTTTACACATGCTCCTTTAAACAATTAACACCTGTAAAATGATACCATCCCTTTAGATTCACACGTCTGTACAGTCAGTCTGATGATTTATACACGGCTGATGATTCATGAGGGTGGTGGTTTCCTTTCCCTTGTTTTTCTAAACCCAGTGTAGCAACACAGCCCTCTCATTTGATGCCATCGTCAAGGACAAACAGCTATTTGTTCAGCGTTTCAGGACCCCGCAGCTTCAGCACACAGGGGCAAGGCAGGCGTTTGGAAAACTGTAAACTTGGATGTCTCCACAGGGCGACAAAATGGATGTTTCAGTTGACAATTTTTTCCGTGACTTTGCAGCGCTTTTGCAGGTGGGCACTCAGAAAAACAGCTTAAAACTGGAACATGCTATTCCCTGTACCTGTTAGTCTTTGGCATGTAACTAGAGGCCAGGTGTGTCCACAGAAACATTACTGCCTCTCAGTCAAAACACCCTCTAGAACTGTTAATGAAGAGTGAAAAAGAACCTGCTACAGCGCCTTTCTGTTGCAGTGTCTAAACCATGTGTGAAAATGCTCAGCACACGGCACATCCACCACTCTATTAGTCTGCCTGACTTGCCACAAGGCTAAAATGAACATTTTAAGGCCAGGATCCACACTGCTTTTATAAAACCTCTAATAAAAAGCAAATAAAGCAACACATAAATAACATTGAGCGATAGTGACCTTAACCAGTTGAATTATGTTGGATAAATAATGATGAGAATCCATGTAAGGACAGAAAAGTTTGGATTCTATGTGCTCCAGTAATAACCTGTTTTAGAGAACCAAAATGATGGGGTGCTGTACTGATTTCTAGTGAATTTGGACAAAACTAATCATTCTATATTTCAAAGTATTTTTATTTTTTTATGTATTAATTTATTTTCTGGAGACTCCACTTGTTGCCATAATTTAAAATGTGTTTGTTTGCTGAACTGTGACAAGGTCTTCTTTCTTTCTTTTTCCTGACAAGTTAGTGATGTATAATTCAAATTTGAATAAACACTTTGTAAAAAAAAAATAAAAAAAATAGTTGTGACAGTGCGAGTCGGCCTGGTGATCCTCCCCCTCTTTTTAAGTGAACAGATTGGAATACAAAACAAGAAATGACATGTTAAAAAAAAGGAAAGGGTGTGAGAAATAACTGCTCTAATACACTTCACTGCTGGAAAGATGGCCTTTTAATAAAACAAGGATGTCTATGCCATAGAAAGACGAAAATACTTTTGAAATTGGTGCTATATGAACAGAGAAAGAAGAGAAAAAGGAAACTTGGACGCTTTGCTCGAGAGGAACAAAACCAACAACTACTAGAACTCGTACACGTAAATCAACCAGCTAACAATAAATGATCTCATAATACAGTTAAACGGTAAGCAAAAACATGTTTCTAAAAACAGATGAGGCAAGTACTGGCAACTCAGTGACAGAATGTTGGTTTATATTTTATCAGCGCTGCTTAATTTTACCGTTTGAAGTTCTCTGGCCTCCATTTTCACTGTGCAGGAAGTAATATGGAGCTTGGACTTTTTATTTACAAACTCTCACTGTTACAGCTAAACATGGCACTAAAATGTGGCATGTCTCTGAAAACAACTGAGGCAAAAATAGGCAGTGCTGTAACATCATCTTGGTTTAAATATAATCAGCATTGCCTAGTTTTACTGTTTATCACATTTCAGTTGGAGAGAGGGGGCCAGGTCTTTCTCTTGATGCACTTCTATACTCTGTGCGTCTATGGTGGCAGCATGGCAGGTGGGCAATACAAAAATGCAGAATTATAGCCTGTAATTCCAGCAACAGCCCAGGCAGCCAGCAAAACTTTGCAGAATGATGTATTTTACATCATCCAGTGGGGAGGAGGGATATAGGCACTGGTTAGAGGGAGAGGATGGAGGTTTACCACAGGTCATCTACACATACTACCCACAATGTTTTGATACAAAGCTGTTTAGAAATCTGCCAAATATCCCTTTAAAGAAGTATTTCAGAAAGATGGCCTTATCATAAAACTAAGATGTCTACAAAATAGACAGACACAAATACCTTGTAAAATCGGTACCACATGATCAGAGACAACAAAGGGAAGAGGTAGAAAACCTACAACTACCAGAATGCACTGCGCTGCACCAGATCAATAAGCACTTGATATATATGTTATATATGACTGGCCCACCTCTATGTTAGAGATGAAGTTCACAAATTAATTAACTGATTAGCTGATAAGGGCTAGGAAATATGTAAGATGAACATGTAAGATGCAATTTCTTGTTGCCTAATTGAATATATTCATTGAGCTTTTTGTAGTGTTTGCCATCAATTTTTGTTATTGCCAATTAAAAAAAAATCTGTTTATTTGGTTTTTTTTATATGTTCGAAATAAATATCCAATCCATCCATACTCCAGAAGCACTGTCGAGTTTTACTGTTTTATCGGATTTCAGTCCGAGTTGTCTCTTGACGCACTATTACTCTTTGTGTTCATGGTGGCTGCATGAGTGGCACGCAATACGAATATGTAAATGCACAGCCTGTAGTTTGAGCAAGAGCCCAGAGGACCAGCAAAACTCCAACTAATGCCATGTTTTGCATCTATGTGTGTCATCCAGCTGAGTTTCGTCTGGGCTGAGGGATATCTAGGTACTGCTTAGATGGAGGGAAGTTTACCCCAGTTCATCTACACATTGGCTACTATCAAAATAGTTTTGATCAGTGTTACTAATTCTTCTCCAATGAAAGTAGCTACCACTCACTCAAAAAGTCCGTACAAGTTGGTCAATGATGTTATATGCTCATTTGCATATTGGTGATGTCATTTCACAATAATGGCAGCATTAAAATTAAGCAGAATTAGATTCAACAGAAAAAATTTAACCAAAAATTTAAATGGCACGAGAGCTGTGGCGCTTATACCACATTGCAGCACTTTCTTCCACTTTCAATGCAAGAGCTTCACCATAACCACAGACTCAACCATAGAGATCATAAAGAGAGGGAGAGAGACTTGGTGCAGATGGTGAAAAAGCTGTGGACTTTGGTTGCGCAGCATCCATGATAATGAAATATATTTCTCTCTTTTTTCCTGATGATCTGAATAAGTCACTAAATTTGTCCCTTTTTTGAAATAAAGTCACTAAGAGGGTCTGAAAAGTTGCTAAACACCATGGCAAAGATGCCAAGTTGGCAACACTGGTTTTGGTATAAAGCTGGTTGAAATCATCAAAGTGCTCCTTTAACTGATGGCTTTTTAGGCATGTTGTGATTTTCATCAGAGACATGCTGCACTGCTGCCTCCGCTGAGTGTGATTTAACAGACAGCATATGGTTCTCTTAGACTGCCCACACAGTTGGCACACTGACCATTACCAGTACCTCCAGGGCGGCCAATGTGACCTCCAGAGATGAGAGAGCTCCAGACAAAGGCAACAACCCAAGGCAAAGTAGAGGCCTGTACTGTGGGCTGCACTGCAGAGCTGGAACACATGAGTACACAGAGATAATGGCTGTGGCGGTGGTGTGAAAACGACGAGGAAAAGATTGCGCTGATGTTTTACTACAATATTTACCGTGAGTGGGATGTTTTGACTCCTTTGTTAGGATGGAAATCTTGTCGAGGTGCAGACAGTGACCGTGGTGACACTAAGCAATAATTCAAGGTGCCTGAGAGAATCACATCACATAATATACGCTCTGATAATTGCTCTGGTTATGCAGCAAAACAGCTACATTTGCAAGTCTGTGTTATCCTAAACCATGTCCCACATTTATAAATCAGTGAACCAAGGGGAACATGGTAATTGAATGATGCACTTAGTCATCTCTTATGAATAATTATATGCAATAATCACAAAGTTGTGCACCAATTGCCACAGAGGTCAGCGGGGTTACCCATGAGCCTTCAACATACAGACTAGGAGCATGCAAGGGATCAGAGTTTCCCTTCGTTCTTGATGACTCAGGGAGGATCGTCTCTGTTGCTCATGATCTGATGCTCTGGTAGTGAGCTCTTTCCCCTCCCCTTTCCCCCTCGTGAGCTGAAGCCTCTGATGATGTCCGTACTGCTATTTATACACTTAGCCATGCTCAGCACATTTACCAGTGCCACATAAATAATCAGTAGGTATGAGAGATAGTGTGCAAGAAGGCTGGGTTTGCTTTAACACAGCAACTTCTAGGCTTTCACAGAGCAATGCGCAGCATTCTCACACATAGGCGACAGCAGGATCGGGCTTAGTTGGGCTGCAGCCCTACGAGAAATTGCCTTATCCCCACCTTAGCCCTACTATTGAACAACCAAGAAAAGTGCCACATTAACTCCCACTGACAAGGTCCAACAGCATCCCCGCATCCTAGCAGCGTAATGCAGTGTCATGCAGTGACACAGACAGCTTCACACATTAAACTGATCCAAGTTCAGGCGCAGAATCAACCTTCGTTCATTAAATTTCTTGGTTGGTAATCAACGTAAGGTTATCACTGACTTGAGATAAGTGGGAAAGCTTGGACACGTTGCGTCGCTGACGTCACTCGCGTGCTGCCGCACCTTCACCAAACATGCATGTGTTCATGTTCACGTTCATTTTCCGCCCCTTTTTTCATATAGATCTTTTTGGCACTGTTGGTACTCAAAGAAAGACTTTGTATTCGCAGAATTTATACTTGTTCAAAACACTGGAAATTATGTACAATGGGGATTTGTTTTTGCTTAAACTGGGTACCAATTTGAGCATAAATGCAAAAAAAAATCCACCAAATTTCATGCAATTTTGGCCTCCCAAGTGAAACTTCAAATTCCAGTGTGCAGCCTCACTTCAAACATTTCCTTGCACCAGAATTAGAATGAATGTCAGGTCGCCAAAATTGCATAATCTCACCCCTTGTTTACATTTTAAGATCATGTTTGCACTCTCTTTTACAAAAATGGATGAAGAAATATACAGTATCATCAGCACGCAGGGTTCGGATTAAGCTTCTGTAACGGCAGATCATGTCAGCTGCGTTCATCCCCTTTAAAAGCAGCAGACTGTTTCCTAATGGGCTGCAAGGAAAATCCAGTCTGGCTTCTCGTTTGAGTAAACTGTTTCTGTGCAGGAGGTGCCAAGGCCCAGAGCACAAATATACAGAAACCCAAATACGATTACACAGCACTCCAAATATTCTTCCAAGGGTACATCATGTCCTTGTTTAAATTTAATTTGTGTTTTAGGAGACACTAAAATTCAGCATTCTTTCTGTGAAAATGGGCATGCAGTTATTAAAGGAAAAACAAACCTGTACTATTAAGTTATAAACACAGTAACTGGCATTACAACAAAATGCATGTTCATTATTTTTGTTTGTTGCCAGATTCAGTTTTGTATCGGTGTGATGACATGTGTTGCCACTTAAAATCCTCTGAGATCTTTAATGGATGTCAGGATGTCATACTTAATGAGAAAATATTGAATACAATAACAGAAATGGCTTCACATTATCTTCACAACTATAGAAAAAGCGGTGTCTACGTGTGGTGCTGTTTTATAGATCTGAATTGTTGTGGCTTTTGGCATCCTATTTATAAATCTGCCCATGTGTTGAGAAAAGCACAGAAGCTTTGTACTATTTGGTAGAGCCTGGTGCCATGTCACGTGATTAAATTCATTAATTAATGAACCCACATTGATTTGAATAACTGTGTTATTTCACTTTTAAAACATGCAGAGCATCCTTTAAATTAGTGACTCCAGCTGGAACACATGTATCATTCATGCTAATGGAAGCTTCACATATTTAATCAATTGACAGGGAAACTCTCATACATCCTACATGTAGGTTTGCATGACAATATTGCAAAAATAAACCATTTATAATTAAACCTATTGTAACTGCATATTAGGGCTGTAGCAAATATCTTTTTTCTCACATTCAAAGCTTCTATTGACGTTTTCAAGTAAAGCTTCACATGTCTGTCATCATTCTTTAGGACATCATCACCCTAAAAATAAATGAGAAATTCTGAACAAAATCCTTAGTTTTAAAAATAAAGTAATTCACCCAATTGAATATCTAAAGAAGTCTTCTTTTATTAATTTATTCAAAGAATAAATGTATTTTGTTGTGGCCTATCCGTTTACATAGCTGCGTGCCTCCCTTTGTTTTCGATCACAGTGAAAATGCTGTTTTTAAAAGGCCAAAACAACAGACTAGAGCAGAATATTTCATCAGATAAGAACATGTTGTGGATTTTGGAAGTCATTATATTGATATTTTGTCAACAAATTTAGTCTTTTGGACTTCATGTTGCTCTGTATTTACCAGAAATATTTGGATCAAACGAGTCAGAAACAATCCTGCGCAGCTAACGCTTGCATCTAATTCTACAAAATGGTCTAATACTAAAAATAAAAATCTATAAAGAACAGTGTAGCCCAATCTTTATCTGCGAGACATGCAAAAAAAAAAAAAAAAAAAAAAAAAAGCTGGACAGCATTCTTATGTTATTTCAAAATTAAAAGCTCAACCTTATGAAAGAAAACTTTGAAGCTTTGAAATATTCAGTCTAGCCCAACTACATGTATGCAATACAATAACATCCAACTTTGGATGAACATTGCGCCTTGACCAACTAAAGACATGAAAAATTCTACTGGTGCTTGCTTTTGAAATTTTGAGGTGGATTAGGTGGATAAGGTGGATCTCAGGAAATGTATCCTCAATTGTATGCCAACACTGGGAAACAAAATGCTGCAACCATTAATCTGCATAAACACAACCCCAGCCTTCATGGAGTAGCTTTTAAAAGAGTTTTTTTTTCAAATCTACCTGGCACCAACAAGTCAGTTGTTTGGGGAAATCATTGTGCTGTCACCTACTTTGGCACAATCAGGCCTGATCTGAGCCACAAAACTATCGCAAAAGGCACACGCACAAAATGTTATCCAGCATTGCGCTGCCAGCATTTCCACCTGCATTGAAATGGAGCAGCATGTCTTTTGTTACTGACAAGGTTTCAGTACATTAAGAAACAAAAAAACAAGCCAAGGCTATGGCTTCCCCAAGCAGCTGCTTTGCCTTGCTGCTGCCAGGGCTAAAGAAAACTTGCGTATTAAACCCTGTTACACTGGCACAGGCAGTCTTTGCACTGATCAAACCAACCATTTAATGTTAGACGTACTCATTTAGTTGTTTAAAAAAAGATAACACAAGTAAGAAAGTCTGATGAGAGATAGCTTATACTGTCAGGGTTGGACATGGAAAGTGAAAAGATATGCTTTTAAGTAGGCTGCAGAGGGAAAGTTAAACGCATTTTGAGGATCATTTTGAACCCAAATGTGTCATTAATGGGCCGACAGCTTATTACCACCTCTCTAAAGATGTGAGTGATGACAGAGTGCAGTTTTCCAAATATACCAAACACAGCCAGCTACGTTCAAACAGAAAATTATTATCAAATAGGTGGACTGAAACAATAATAGATCCCTTCATATTAAAGTATGAGCGCATAAAAGACAATTTCCTGCAGTAGAACTTGATTCTAACTTTTATAACTATCATCGCCAATTTGTGCCAACATAGTGAAGCATTTTAAAGTTCATGAAAGACAAGCACATTTTTATTTTAGGTCATAAAATAGTGGGAAATTTAGTTAAATGTACAGTAGCTCTAATAACTCAAAATGAAATTGTAAATACTTTTCTGTGTACTGCTTCAGTTTAAACAAATTTTAAACTCAAGTAGAAAAAAGCACTCACTAGAGTGCAGAACTTTGCCAGATAACTCTGCTGCACGCAGCCACTCAAGACAATTCTTATGATTTCAGCAGATGCACCAAAGCATGTTTCTGGAAGGTAAGAAAAATAAATCCCTCTTCTCTTTGTGACGGAGCCACAGCTAGTTGCACAGAGCAGACTGAGTTTTCCTGCTAACAGACACTGTATCTGAAATAAAAACACCTGCATAACCTGCATACTATGCAGAGGCACAAATATCAAGGAAAAACAACCAAATCAATAAAGTCTCCAGGTCTACAAATTTGCTTGGTGAAGCGCTCCGCTGCTGAAGGTCTCAACCAGACAACCGGGCCAAACAAAGTGACGGACAGCTCAAGAGTTGGGGCCGGTGTAATTGTCTCTCCAAACTCCCTTACAGCCACATGGCAGTGAAGATAACAAACTAACTAATTTAACATGAAGCTTACCTAACTTTAGTATATCAAAACATATCAGGTATACAATTAATCTGCAGATGCTTCAGTTCTAACTGAAACCAAACTTTTCTGTGGATGTCAGTTCAGCCTGCTCTGATTGAGCCATGGCGAAGGCCGAAATATGGCCTAAGCCAGACTAAGGTTTGTTATTTTTAGCGAGGACAATTTCCGGAAAACAGTCCAGTCAAGAGATGCAAGAAGTCAACAGTCAGTGAAGGTAAAAAAAAAAAAAAAGTCAATAAAAGAGGTTTTTCAAAATTGTGAATCAACAGAACCAGGAGAGGTTCATTGGGCATACAGTCATAACTGTTCACACAAAGAATTAGGCTGATTGGTAGGGATGTACCAAAGCATCACGAGGCAGTAAAAAATCGATACAAAATATGTGAGATTCAAACTGGTGAGACTCCTTAATGACAACTACACGGCCAAACCACACTGACAAGCGCATTTGCAACCCTGTTTGCCCAAACGAGTACAAGAGCCAAAGAAAGAGAGCCCAATTTATCACCCATGAGTAAGAAATAGCCAACTTCTTCAAACTCACCCTCTCTGCTTTCCCCTCTAGCAAAAGCAAACCTTTCCACACCAGCCACCTCTGTCCCAAGTGAAAGGTTGTTTTTTTTAACAGCAGGGGACATTGTGAATGTCCAGAAATGCATTCATTGCAAAGTTTGTGTTTTGCATTTATACCCTACCTCGGAAATAATAAGGGATTCTTTAAGTTGATATAGAATAGAAAATATTTTTTGTTTGAAATAATTAATAGAATATTTTTCTGTCCTAATTTTTCTGAAATCTCATTTTGTATTTAAAAAAAATCATGACAAAATCAAATCGTGAACACTGTATTGTGTATCATATCGAATCATGAGTTGAGTGAATCATTATATCCCTACAGATTGGTCCAGTAGTTACCGAGATAGGATGCAGACAGACAGATACGCACACACTCATGCATGCACACACAACCAAATGTATGATCCCGTCCTGGCCTAGCACTGAATTTATGAATTTTGAATTGAGCAAGACCCCACTGATCAGTTTTCACCCCAGATATACTGCTATCAGATTCAGCCTCAGGACTAAGCATGCAAAATGGATGGACACATGCATTAAGTTCACATTCAAAGGTTCCTCACGTTCAAGAATTTAAAACCTTCAGCTGATCAATTAAATCTTTAGAAATGTCTAGATTCTAGTCAATACAAGGCAAGGTGAGTTAAGATGAGATACAATGAAACTTTAATGAGCTCCATGAAGAAACTGGGATGCTGCTGCAGCAAATATTGATGGGATGTAATGGGAGCATCCTGAAATATGTTGCGCTCAACACTGAATGCCATTTCCAATATGTTAAGAGCAGGATTTCAAATGCTTGGCAGTGCGAAAAAGGAAGGGAAGACAATGCCATTTTCAACATTTAGCAACATCTGAATGTGTAACGTCAACATTGCGCCTGAAGACACTCGCTTTGAAAAGCATTGTTTTCATCGCTCCCTCAGACAGTCATGGTTAGCTGGACTTGGACAGCCTTGCTTAGTCACAGTGACAAAGCAGTGCTTCCACAAAACACCAGAAAAGCCCTGTTATGATCCGCAGTTACAGTCTCATTTGAACTTCAAATGTGCACAGCACCATTGTTTGTTTAGCCCCAGAGATGTGCTTGAGTGTTAGCTTTGTGTGTCCAGTTATTTACTTCAGTATCTGCAGGCCCCATAAATGCCACAACGTTGGGGTGCAAAGAATAAAACGCAGCCCACAATCCTCTTGATGATATTTTATTAGACAGGACAGCATTTCACCAACAGTTTAAAATATATTTTGTCATCATGCTGTCAGTGGAGCTACAGTAACATTTAAATCACCACAGTGGCTAATAATAGCAACCTGCCAGCTACCACTGCAAACACTGTGATCGGAAACAGCAGTAAGCCTGCAAAACTGTTGTATCCTATCCATTTATGTCAGCGTATTGATATCCTCGCTAATATTGAAAGGGATTATGTGACTTAAGTCTGCATGTTTTGCATGCCTGAAGAAGTGTTCTACTTGGATGAAGGCTGATCTCGCTGTGCCAGTCAGCTCCGTCTGAATACTGACTTCCTCCTTCGCAGATAATCCCATGAAAAAGACAACTCTTTAATGCCTAACATCCTTAGCGCAGCTCTCTCAATTCCGTGAATCAGAATTAGCCACCATAGACGCCCAATCCGTTTTGTGCCTCACCATGGACCTCTTCCACACGTCATTGAAGATCTGCCATGAACATGAATCAGGTTGAAATGATTGGGATAAAAACACGTCACTGATAAGGAATGTGAATACTGCATGAGGCCCTGTTTGTTGCTGTTACCATATTAAAACATCTAAAATTCTCTCCTCTCTACTGTATTGATGTGCTATACAATCTAATTTATTTGCTATTCATTGATTCATTCATGCTGGACTCAATACAGATGCAGCTCAAGCCTCTCCTCGTCGTCACCACAAAAAAGCTGGAGATTTCCATTAAGATAAATTGGAAATAGTGTGATAGAAAGGCCACGAGAGCTCAGTTTACTGCAGGGATTCATGAAAAGATAATAACTGACTAGTTTTTTTTGACAGTAATCCTGTTTCTTTGGCGCTGCGTATATATAAACAGACCTCCTGCCACACGTTTAGGTTGATCTGTCTTTGTGAATTCTCAAGACAGGATTTTAACCCTTTCAGATTCTCCTGTGTTACTACGGATTTTGTGGCGAGAAGAAATCACACGTCCTCCTTTATATTTTAAGTCCTCCATAAAATGTAAAGCTGTTCAGAACATCTGTGTCTGATAAAAAGGCTGCTGAAGGAGAGGAAAAGAAACAAGAGCATGCGTCTGCATGAGTGAATGACATTACTGGCCAAATGCTCTCAACACCATCCAGCAGATTCTGACGAGGGGCAGCAAAAAGGCAGAGAGGCCACGATGAAATGGGACTGCAGTCAAACAGACTTATTTGCAAAGAAATTGCTAAGAAACGTCAATCAAAGTGCTACGCCCTCGAGTGCAGGTCTGCTCATCTGCACAGAGAGCTTACTTACACAAAGAAGATAAATTATATCCAGCATGTTGGTACCACTGCAATTCACCACTCTTTGCAAAGTGGTAATTAACAGGCATATTAATGCACAATGAATCATATAGATCAGTATAAGCCTTTATTGGGATATCAACAGGGTGTCAAAATTCCTTTAACTACTCATCAACATTCAAAACTGCAGAAGAGACAGATTCATGTAAAATGCCCTCATCAACAACTTGTTAACATTTATGGTTGCATCATGAACTGTTGTTGATGGTTTATTAAAAACCTGAGAAACGCTCATCCCCTCATCTTTTTTTTTTAACATTGAGAACAGCAGAATTATTTGTTTATTACCTCTTTTTAATGACCTTCATTAATCAACCTGGCAACCCAAAAGTTGCTCTTATTGATGGTTGATAACTGATCTGTCAAGCATCCGTAAATGATCTATTAACCACCAACAAAGCCATTAATTACAACTTTACAAAGCCTTCATAATAAATGGTACTTAATTTGAAGGCAGTAAAGATTTTTAGGAGGTTTCATTACATCAAAAGATATTTTTATGCTTTGGTATGGTAAGAAAGTAAACCAGTAAATGCAAGTGAAAAGACAAGCATAAAATACCAAAATAAAATGCTAAAATCTATACATATTCTACAACCAGTGGTGTAATGAAGTACGTAACGAAGTAGTAATACTCTGTATTTTTGAGGAGTATCTGTACTTGAGTTTTTATATTTCTGTCAACTTTTACTTTTATTCCACCACATGTCCAATATAAAATGTATAGTTTTTCTCCACAGCATGCCATGTCCAAAAAAATGTATACTTTTACTCCACTATATTTACCGTAAGCATTTTGGTTACTTACTACAAAATTGGCAAGGAAGGAAAGAGGTAGGAAGGGATGAATTGCCAAATGAAATGGAGAAATAGGAGGGAAAGAAAAACCTGATTTTGTTTTTAGAATACCTTAAGTTTTAAAAAAATACCATACTGGTCTTCAAAGGTGGTGTATGTTACAAAGAAATAAACTTCACATTTTTTAAGCATTTACTTGTGCCTTTTCCTTTCCTTTCACATCATAAAATTACTTTTAATACTTAAGCACGGTAATTTTCAGATACTTTAATAGGAGACTTTTTTTAAAAATGTTTACTTTTACTCAAGTATTGCTTCAAGGTACTTTACCCACCACTGGTCTTAAAGGGTTTGAGTTCATGTGAAGACACATCAAACAAAAGGGAGTCTGGTCCTCCTTTAAATACAGAATAAGACCCATTAAATCAGATATAAAGGATTAAAATGATGTTAAAAATTGGTTTGATGTCAGAATATCCTAAGTGACCCTTTTATGTGTGAACACCTGACTGCACTACATCTGCATAATATATTCCATACAGTCCTGTGATTGAGGTCTAATAGTAAGCCATGATTGAACCTGCGCGCTCTTTACACCTAACCAAAAGATACTTCCTACATTTCAAATAATTGAGACACCTTGACAATGCCTTTAGAGTGCTACACTTTGAACCTGTTTCAAAGCAGCCTCCATGTTAAATGTATATGTAGAATTAGCATATACTGTTCTGTACATGCTGTGCCCTTTCATTATCATGCCCTTGGTTTCCTACCATGTTGATAGGGCTGAGAAATGAAAAAGAAATGACAGTAGCAGTGTCCATAAAGTATTTTCCTACTTTATTTAATGTAAATGGAGGCATCCAGCTGTGTAAAATGCCACCAGATGCCACAGGTGTGTACTAAAGCCATATTTTCAAACATCTCAGTGGCATCCTGGCACGCTGAACTGCAAAGTCCATCAAATTCACAATGCATGACCTCACCACATCACAGACCGTACGGGTTGTAGCTGCTGTGGTAGAGGATCAATCCCAAGTTGCATTACCTCAAAGAACACTTGTGGTGATTGGCTGGCAGCAAAACCATAATGGTTATTTAAGAAAAAAATAGATACAAAAAGGATCGAATTCAGGTATCATTTGACTTGAGTTTGGATACTACTTGGTGCTAATGTTTACCTGCTTTAGTGTTCAGAAACATTTTAAAGCCGCCTTTAAAACCAGGAAAAGCTAACACTTAACACTACAATATCCATAATCTATGATATCAATATACTGCCCAGCCCTACTCAGTATTCTGCACTGTTATTGCAGCCGGGGAATATCTGTAACAGAGTATAGCAGCACTTTTAACAGTGGAAAATCACCAATAAAAGCTTTGAAACCATTATTTTTCACAGCCTGAAATCAGGAGTATGATCCAAAATTGGGGATAAATTAACATCTGCAACCAAGATTACAGGTTTCCCTGACATTAGCGTGTAGCTACATTTAGCTGTGTGTGTAATGTAAACACTTTTAGTAACATGCCTGCAGCAGACAAGCATGTCAAGAAATCTGTCACGAGCTCATGTCAGCTTGTCTCAAAAGTATTAAAAAAAATGCTGGAAGCAGAGTATTCTGAGGCAGGCAGGAGATTCTTTTACATGTGTTTACATCATTATTTGAAACTTTAGCCACTTTTAATATACACAACTGACACTGTAATAACATATATATGGTCGGTACCCTTTAGAGCCCTATGTGACGCAATGTAAAAGAAAAAAAACTGATGGAACCTTGAAATTAATTATCTCTCAATTTAGCAACATTGTTTACATCTTTAGTTCTGGTTCTTGCATCATTTCATTATTGTTATACATATTTGAAGTTAGCAGCAGCAAATAGTGACTAAAATGTCAAAATAAATGTATTTTATCCGTCAGAATTGCTGAAGCAAAAAAATATCACAGCAGCTTATGTGAACATTTTAAACTTTCAAATGATGCATATTTGTTAAGATAAATATCAATTTAAATCACAACAAAAAGGCAAATTAAAAATCATAGCTCCTTCTGAGAAAAAAAAAAAAAAACAAGCACATTTTTTTTCACTATGCCTCATGAAAAACCTTTCGGCACATTCATATAAATGAGGTCAAATGTGGTGAGTAACAGTTCATGCATCCCCATATTAATCACCAACAAGCACATGCCTTTCTGCACATTTTAGTTTTATAAAAATCGAAACTAGATGGCCTTGTGTGACGCCACTTTTGCTCACAGAGAGAGAAAAAAAGATTGTTGATTGTTAATGGCGGTGGGAGCAATGAGGGACAAAACAATGAAACAGCCTTTAAATGCCTTGTTGCACCATGAGAGGGAAGCAGAGAGGAGTGAAAGGGTTTTTTGTTTCGCCAAGGTCAATTGTTCCGTGTTGATTTTATTATGAAGTGGAAAAGGGAATGATAATAAGTTTGCTTAATAGCTGTGTTTCAAAAGTTATTGGTGGGCACAACACTAATAACTGAGAGCATATTGTGTTTTAAGTGGAGGCGTGGAGCAAACCTATTTTATCTTTATTGCCAAAATAGCTGGACAAAGCAGTGTTTGCTACACAGGCCCAAAGTCATTGAGGTTTCAACAAATTTGACAGCATCCATTATTTATGACACCGTCCTCTACATATTCTAACAGACCCATTAATTAACATGGTTTGTCAGTTGTTTTTTATGTTACTGGAGGCATCTTGACCAGGCCAGCAGAAAACAAGAAGAGCACACAATGAGCTATTCATCATTAATTTGTCATCATTTACATTTAGGTTGGGGAGGGGAATCTAATTACGTAACCCAAGCCATTTTTTATCCCTTACGGGAATAACCAGTGAAATAAGACTCACCCCGCCGAGTTCTAAAGCTAGATTTCAGATTGGTGTCACTGGAGTTAATCCCATTATAGGGGCAAATAGGAGCCAGGGTGAAAGAACGGATATGTATACAGAGAAAATAGGATCAGCACAGAGATTCAGCCAACCAAGCTATGTAGGGGCGAACTCATGGTTTAATGGATTAAACCATGTCAAGCCGTGATGATTAACCTGACCCCTTTGTTGGGAGAGGTGCCACCTTACACCTAAAGCTCTGGGAAAAATGTGTCTGCGTTTCAATTCGGATCATGTGTGTTTCGAATCCAAACTGTCCTGCAATTGCGGCCACCAGACAAGGCCGCTGGACACCCTGCAGATCCATCTGTGAAAGGCAGATGACGGGGGAGTTTGACTCGTACAACACTCCACGACATGACTCACAGATGGGAGCCAGCTCAGGCAGGATTTGTCACCATAATGGGAACGGTGTCTCTATGTGTGTGCTGCATGTGCGCGCGTGTATGCACGTCTTGTGAGGGTGTCTGTGAGCACGTAAATATGTGTGTGGAGAGACCGTGGTGTTGACTTTCAAGTGGAAAGGGGGTGGGTGGAGGAGAGGCGCTTTGACAAGTGTGTGATGAATGCTTATGTGACGGCAGCAGCCATCAGAGAGCAGTGGGCTGTCAGAAACCGATAACCCAGACAGGAGGAGTTTACCATGACCCCTGTCGCTGGGCCTAATCCGCAGAGTTCAGAAAACCCCTAGATACAAGACCTTTTAAATGTACACTGGAGTATCAGACTGGCTTTTGGGATTTTTTGTTCAAGCAGACTGAGCTAAAATAAAGCAAGGACACTACAGGTTGTACATTCAACACATGATGACTGTGAGTAAAGTGTGGATACTGAAAGTTAATTTAAAGTAATTCAGTTTGTGCAGGGTCACAGCCTCACTCCCTTTAAATTCAAATAGACTATACTAAAATAGTGTTTAGTTTGTGAGCTCTGCAGCAGCTGCCGCTCTGCACTTTGGCTCCCACTTTCTGCACAAATATAAAAACAAGCAAATCAATGCAGCAGCAAGCACTCCTCTGAAACTGAAGCAGCTCAAGTGATGATAGCTTTTTTCCTCTTTCAGTCTAGCATCTATGAGATAAAATATGTCTAAACAGATGGACTTTGTTTTGGATGAATTGAGTTGTAGTGCTAAAACGTCCCCCCTCATGACCACTGATGCTAATTAGTGAGCGAGAACGGGCCTAATCTAATCTGTCAATCTCTTCTGTCCAAACAGACATCTGCACAGGTTTAAAAAGAATGTACGTGTTCCCTGTTTCCTGCTTCATTCTTCTCATATTAGATCCACTGCACAAACAGCTATCTATATTTAAAATGTAATCAAGGTAAAGTAGTTCAGTGATGGCGACAAGCTTATTAGCTGCAAGATAAATGTTACTGAAAAGGTTTGAGATAGAAATAGACACTTTATAGTCCTGCAAATCGAGCCAGACAGAAGCAGCCAACATTACTACAATATTCATCTTTGCATCTTGTACATGAATTTGTTCAGGTCAGTGTACACAGCTGAGTAGAAAGTGTAGGCTCCTCTCTTCAATGACTATTTCCTCCAGAGAAATAGTGCACTTACAGCTTCACTGCTTCAGTCAACTCAAACAGCACTCTGTCTGTGCACCTCTTATGGGAATAAACAGGTAAAACCTTTATATTATTAGGCTGATCATGACAAACAAGGCAGGCTGGATCTTGGATAGCTAAACATCGTGCTCTGTAAATAAGCTTTAGTGCAGGGTTTTTCCTGCATAGAGAATTATGAGGCAGACAACATCCCCAGCAGCCCTCAGCAAAACTTTAAAGAGTGTCTTCATGGAAAAAAAAAACCAAAAACTAGCGGGATAGCGGTTTTTTCTTTGCTTCTCGCTACAGATGAGCGGATGGCACTGAACAATGTCATCAACACTCATAACACTGAAGAGAAAAGAAAATCGTGTTCACTGAAGAGGTAAAGTAATTTTGTAATTCATTTTTAAATATAAGCGCTTCTTTACCATTTCTGTAATCTAGTATTACTTGATTTTGACCATTGCACTGGACTCCATTCATCACACATCACCTACATTTGATTGCTTTGAGAAATAACTCAGCCAAGATATACATTCACATTGCTGTTGGGTATAGGTTTTAGGCAAGATGGTTGCAAGATTTTAATTATGTTTTTCCCAGGAGATCGTACCCGGAGGCAGGCAGAATTGCATTGTGAAAGCTAGGCTAACAGCAAACCAATTTTAATGCAGTTTTTTCATTGTTCTATGGCCATAACATTGTGCAATCAACATTATCTTCAAAAATAAATGTTGAAACAAAAGAGTTATCTCTGGAGGCTTTAAATTAGGAAATAAACCAACCCAAATAAATTACATCAAAGTCTCTTGTAAAAGTGTGTGAGAGGTGATTGCTTCCATTTTTTTTTCAATTCATTTTAAATGTTTCAAAGACAGGAAAAAAACTACATTTTCACGAATAATATTTTGCAAGATTTTTACATCAGAAGATGTAATTTGGAGGCACAATAACAGTGAATAATTATAGTAATGTTTTTCATATAGAGGATGTTTGGCAGCCAACTCTCACATGTTAGATTGCAGAGTTTACTACAAGCACATGAATGCGCAGCACATGCAGACTTTCCCAAATCAGCCCCCTCTTTTATGTGAATTAAACACACAGTGATACTGTGACTGTGAAAACAATTTACAAAGAATATGATTTTCAAGTGATTACCAATCTCGAGAAACTTTTAAGGAGCTGTAAATTGCTCTTATACTGTTTTGAAAGAAATTAAGTGAAACTGCAAATGGAAATTTTGGAAAAACAAATGGCTGGCGGAAATCCAGAGTAAATGTGATTTAAAGAAACTGGATAAGCAGCATCAATGTGGCTCTTTAAATGCTCAATTTGCCAATTGCTGCTACTGTATGTGCAGGCCGGTTGGAGATGTCTGAATGGGGCCTTAGGCTGCCTGACCTGAGCGAGAGAGTTAAAATAATTAACAGAGACATCAGCTAAGCCCCGAAGCTTACAGTTAACATGAACATGTGGAGTTCAGCGATGGTTTGAACATCCCTCAGTACTAACTTGACATCCATACAGCTGCTCGCCGACAGCATCGAAAAGTTCATCGTATGTGTCTAGAAAAATCATCAGAAAGCAACAGTCAACACTGATTTCTTGGCTACTCTTAATAGTAATTAAGTAATTAATATAGTAATTAATTAAACAGTGCCTACTATTACAAAAACTTTATTATCTTCTCTAGTTGTGCAAGAATACAGTGGGGCAGATTTTTACTCAAAACCAGATAAAGAAGAAGCAAAGGACATTTTACTAATAAACTGCCCCCACAGTAAGCAAAAGTAAAAGGTGTCGCATGAGTTAAGGTTAAAAATAATCATACAGTACATTGCTATACATATTCTCTGCACTGCCAATGATGCAAACAGAAAATTGGGGTCAGGGCTCCTCAGTCAACATGTCTGCCAGCTCAAATGACATTAAGTGAAATTATATGAAAGAGTGGTAAGGATCAGGAGGTGAGCAGCACTTATACACGCATAAATGTGCCCACTTAGAAACACTATCATGTCACAGTTATTACCGAAGCTGTTTTTATGCATATATTGGTGAAAATATGACTCTTAAGTAAAATTGATTATGCTGCAGGAGTGATTCGAGAAATTTCCTCCGACATTTTTTAACTTTTTCAAATTTGAAACTTGGGACTGGAATGCATACCGCTTCTTCTGTCTCTGCAAAGAGGCAAACTACAAACTTCCAGCTACATTTAAAGTCTACAGATGGTGTTTGATGCTCAAAAGATCGTTGATGCGGCTGAGGAGGAATTAATTTAAAGCTACATGGAAGGAATCTTATCTAAAAACATTGTAAACACAGCCAAGGATTCTAAAAATGGGGTTTTGATTATGAGATTCTTGGCAATATCTAAACACAGACTTTCCTCTTTTTTACAGCAACACAATGATCCATCCCAAGAAAGATCATTGAAAATTAGTTTCTAAATGGGGTATCGTTTGAATTAGTCTGGACTTAAGCCAGCTTTGAGTTACTGAAAAGCTTGCATCAGATCATTAATAATCAAATCAAGGCTCAGTAACCCGCTGCAAACAAATGTGCCCAGGAAACGACACACATTCATATGCTGCCCTATAAAGGCACAGCAGCACTTTTCATCCTCAAACTGAGACATGAGCGGCCTGTTCTTATAACGACAAACAGTCTGAATTTTGATGGTGGTAGGGCTGGTTATCATTTACAGAAAACAAGATACAAGCTCCCTTTAAGTGATACAGATAACAAATGAGTTCTTCATTCAGTACTCACAATGTGAATACAGTAGCGTGTAGTAAAGCCACACTTTTGAATGTTTTGATGGCATCTCAGCACAATGACTTGCCATAGATTGCATTCTACGTCAGCACACCACAGACTGTATGGGTTGCAGCTTCTGCTGCGGGAGCATGAACTCAGTGCCAAGTACAGTCAGTGAGATTTCACTAGTCAGTTAACACACTTGTTAGCGTCACATAGCTAACTGCCTCCTGACGGGTTTAATGACAAAATCAAGCCCTTTCGATGTCTGTGTGAGTTTGTTGGGACTGTTTAATGGCTCAATATTGGATGTTAGTCGCTGCCGCTGTGCTAGTTCATGCTACGCGGGCAGATGTTGAACTGACCGTTTGCTGGAGGAAAGCCACTCCGGAAATGGCAGCAACAGAAAGTTTGCTGATCAGGCGGGAAGTTTGGACAGTGTGGGATCAGACCCTTGTGGCTAAAAGGATTGAATGCCTATTTGTTTGATTGGAAAGGATTTCATACTTTATCATACTGAGTTATTTCAGTCGGTATCTTAAAAGTATTGAGTTATAAAAATCCAGCTTTTAACAGTAGTTCAAGTGTCAAAGACTGATAAAATCCTTTTGTTGTGAACTGACAAAGTTTTGCCCAGTGGCAGCCTTGGTACATTTCAAACACTTGGGTATTACCGAAAACGGACACTTTCCAAAAGACATCAGGTGATGTGTTTACCATGAACTTTGGCTCTTCATTATGAGCATCAATGTACATACTGTGTTATCAACTTGCAGCTGTGAGCACCGGACCATGACACCCTTATATTCACCGTATGGTATGAATGCATCAACCGTTACAGCCCTAATTGAATACCATTTTGAATAATACCGTTCTTCCTAAGAATCCAGACTTCACTTTTTATTAAAACTTAAAATCAAGGCTTTCTCAATGTTTGCTTAATTCATTAAATCTGCTTTACTGACACTTGCAGCTCAGCTCAGTGTGCTCAAAGAAGACACAGACCTTATGCTAAAAAAAACCTGACTCTTCTTTAGAGTTCATTTCATAAATGATGACGCCGGCCTGTTGGGAACATTATTGGATCTCTATCTCTATTTATCCGTGGAGTATCTGAGGTAGAGAATTCACCATGAAATTAGAAAACTTCTTATATCAAACTACCAAACGAACTGAGGAGGGGAGAGTCGGATGAGTAAGTAAAGTAAAATGAAATATGCTAGCAATGCAAAGCTCAGAAATCATACTGTTGTTTGACCTGTGAGGTGACCTGAACAGCATGCAGAGGGGAATTTTGTTTTCTGTTTTATTTACTCCATAGCTTGGCTTTTGCTGCTGCTGCAGTAAGTTTTCATGCCTGATAAATGACTGTGTAGTTTGAATGGACTCAATACTTAATAAATCTAAACCATTCTCTTGAAATCAGAGTGGTTTCACCAGACCATAAACATCTTTTCTTACAATGCCCTCCAAACTTCTGGAGAATAGCCAGCTTTGAGTATATTGTGTGTTTTGTTTGATGATTTTAATGCTAAACCTGAGGGCACACATCTCACAACAACAGCACACCTACAGAGCCAGGAAGAAACTCTCACAGCACAGCTTCTGTGTGAAATGTAGCTTAAAATATAAGAAATCCCTATCCTTAATAAAATCAATTAAAACACTCAAGAAAACCCAGACAGCTCACTTTTTATGAAATTAAAAGTGAAGCCTCATTAAGTTTAGGAAAATATCAATCCTTATATAAACTCATAAAGTTGATCAAAAGCTGCATATGTGACTTGGTTCAAATCCCTTTGAGAACGACTTTCAGGCTCACTTTGAATTTATGTTCTCAGCCAACATGCTGCCTCTCTGAAGGAAACTAAAAAGGGATGAAAGTTGGCATCTGTCTGCCATGGAATCAAGATTCTCCACTGCACTCCGACAGTGGTGTTAAAACGCCTGCAACAACGAGGAATCAAACGATCACCATCTTTGACAATTTCTGCCGACTCCGGAGGAGCCTATGCTGCTGTATATGCAAACAATGGCTGGATCCATAAATGATATTCCTCGTACGTCTGAGAAGCAGTGTGGGTGAAGCACTAATGGAGCACTCTTCTGACAGGCAACTCTTTCAGTTGTCTTATGAAAGCAACCTGTATCTGCGGCAGAGATGGATACAGTGGTATGTTTGCAGAAACATGAAACATTTCCCTCCAAGAAATCACTGTGGTTTGTCTTAAGGTTGCCTACATACAGTGCAATGTGTGTGGTCTCTGCTGCAGCTCCTGTAGGAGTAATCTAAATACTTCAGCAGTCACCACTTAACTGCTCTCTTTGACAGTGTTATTTTGAAAATGACACTTAACCATCCCTTGTCTAACACCACACACTGTCACAGTCAGATACTGCTCATTTCAGCATAGTAAGTCACACTTCCCATAAGCTTAGTGGCTGCAACCCCAGCGATGACTATGTGTGTTGAATGCAGCTTATACAAGAACAAAAACAAGACAAATTAGTCCCTTAATCATCACTAAATAGACCCATTTTTTTTATCCTGCAAAAGTAGTCATGTTGTCCACAGTCAAGCTGAAAGAACTGGAGTTTGTTGTGGCATGTTGGCCGCCGTCACTGACAGAGAAAGACAGTTTCCCGAACAAAAACAGACGAGCCGAAAAACAGCCCAATGGGCGAATGTGTCTGCATATTTCTAAGAGAGCTGTGAGATGAAATTCACTACATGCTTTTAATTAATGACAGGGTGGAAGTGGATGGGAGAGGACGTGGGAAGAGCAACTACAGACAATCAACATAAATATCCTACAACGGGATCTGAAGGGAGCGTAGCAGCAGGCGTTGGACTGCCAGCCAAGGGTCTGATTAATGGCAGCTGTGTAGTCTGGAGGTGGTTTTATTCGCAGTCAAGCAGCCTCCCCCCGTGGCTCAGAGTGCCTCAAAAGTAGATTACTCCTCTACACATTCACTCATTATAAATCAAACGGGAGACGTTATCTCCAGGAATATCTTTGCTTTACCTAAAACAAACATAGACGCCATTCTGTGGGAAATATATTAAGCTGTATTATAGACATACTTGATTGGCAGGTTTGCTTTTCTTTGCCTTAGTGGTGGAAGTGTTCAGGTGTGTTAGTACTGCAATGTAAAAATACCCCATTACTCTGTCAAAATGTACTTAAAGTATCACATGTGAAAATACTTGTTATCCAGGAAAACCCCTTCAGATTTCCATAATCATACATTATATCAGTGTTGCTCAAACAGGGGTACAGGGACACTTTGGTGTATTTAAAAAAGGGTATTAAAAGGCCCTTGGATAAAACTAGGCCGTCTTTGCAGTGGTAAGATGGCAATACTTGTTGAAATCTGTGCTACATGACCTGAGAAAACAAGAGAAAAAGGACTGTGGCATTTGCTTTTGCTCAAGAGGTAGAAATACTACAACTACCAGAATGCACTGCGCAGCACCAGACCAATAAACACTCCTGCTGGTGGGTAACATAATGCAGACTGGCAGCAGGCTGGTAACGAACAATCACAAATTACAGTTAAAGCAGCCTGAGCCAGCAAAACTCTGCTTGATGACCTGTGATGCATCATCCAGCAGAAGGAGGTTTACCACACTTTATCCACGTACTACGCACATTGTTTTGATACAAAGCTGGTTACAAATCAGCAAAGTATCCCTTTAAGAGTACTGCAGGGCGTGAGATTTTTTTTTTTAATGTTAATTTAAAGAAATATTAATCATAAATGGTTCCTGAATTAATTATAACATCATAACTTAAAAATTACGTAAGTTTAGTAAACCACATTTTACAATTCAGTTATTGTAGTTCACTATTTTCAGTGCAATTGTTAACTGCCATAAACTGTCAACTTCTGCAAGGAATGCAATCATGGTTACTTTTGTTCACTGTGACCCAGATGCTAGTTTTGGTATGATTACAAAATACTGTTAGTACCAGGAAGAGCATGTTTTAATGGGAGTTACTTCATTTTATTGAATTTTTTTTTTCTCTGATCAGGGGGTACTGGAGAAATGTTATAGCGTGGGGTACATTATTGAAAGAAGTTTGAGAACCACTTTTTATAGTGATGCGTGAGCTGATGGGTCCAGCAGGTTGACCTGCGGTTTGGGCAAGTTTGTAAGAAAACATTACGGGTTGCAGGTGGGCAGGTCATAAAGTCACAAACCAGCATTCCGAGTATTCTTATTTATAAATTCAGGAAATTTTGAACAATCCAACTTTCACTTTATCTTCTCCATTTTTTGTCTCTCGCAGACATCAGGCATATTAATAACCAACGCTTCTGCACTCAGTCTTTCTGCTTTACTCAGCTTTTGACTGAGAAAAATATGTTGAAGTCCAACATACTAAAATCTCTCAGGTTATAATGTCAGGTGAAAATATATTAATCTCTGAAAATATGTCAGCCTAATACCATTTCCGAAGAGCAAGCAAGGGCCTTTCTATCCACACTGAATCTGTTCAACATCGACTTCTGTAATGTCACATAAACAAACCACTATATGGCATTTTAAGAGTCTCAAAAGGCTCAAAAGGCATACTGTTCTGTGAGCGAGCATCTTTTGAGACTATTTCAATGCCGTACCACTGAACCTGTCAGCTGTGCCCTAGCAAGTCATGTAGAATATCAGCTGTGCGATCAACCTCATACCTAAGACATAACCATTTTTCAAGGTGGGTGAGTATTTGAGTCCTCCTCCATTTGTAATTTTTTAAAAAACAGAAAACATGTTTTATGTTGTGATATTTATGGAAATGACATACAACATATCCAACAGCAAGCAGACTACGTAATTATTATTATTAGCGATGGTCTTTACCAGTAACTTTGAGCTCTGGTTTGTGGTTCGACTCATTGATTAATGGATATGTTTATGAGTCGGGCGAGGCGGATTGGCTCTCATTACAGGCTGGGTAGGTGCGGGTCAGTTTTACTTGTTTTATCAAATGACTACTAATCTTAAAAAAAAATATTCATTCATTTTGTAAATGTAATAGATTCCCTAATAAGGCATTACATTTGGTGAGTCACTATGACTTGTCTAGAACGAGAAAACTTTGGACTTCACTTAAGACTTGTCAATCTTGACTTGGGACTTGAATTGAGACTTGAGTACAGAGACTTTAGAAGTACTTGAGACTTGCATCAAAATTACCTGGCCCTGCCTCTGGTATATTGTACAAAGAGATTCCCTGTGATGGAATAGGAATACAAATAAAAATAATAGTAGCACTGACAGCAGAATTCATCAATCAAAAAAAAAGCCAAATATGTGAGAGAGCAGTCTGTCATGCACCCTGGAATGACACGCACGTCTAGAGACAACAAATTACACAAGATGGAAAAGGCTGCTGTGACAGAGTCTTGGATGACCGGGCACATTTTTAATCTTGGAACTGCTGTAATATTAATCTCACATGAATGCTGAAATTGTAAAGACTGTTAAATGACCGCTCTCCCAGCTATACGTCATTGTGAGATGACATCGGTGTCACAATCATTTGTTTTGCAGCTGTCTGTCTTGACGCTTGTGTTTGTGATTAAATTTGAAAGGACGGGCTAAAATTTGGCTGTGATGCACTGAAATAAAAGACAATGAATAAACAATTTATAAATGTATTCATGCCTCATGTTGGCAAAGATTTTTCAGTTGTTATCATTTTTCACACTTTGTCCTTTGGCTGCTGTTAGAACAGTATTTCCTATGAAACTGTTTTGCCTTTCATACTGAAATATGTGCTCAGATTCTACCGAATAAACACAAACACCTGAGAATATAGTTCACTCAGGCAGGTTGTAGTCAAGTTTTTTGAGTTATGTTCAAAGAGAAATTAATTCAGTTGTGGCAGTGAGTGTTAATTGTGTAACATGAATGTTAACTGCATAACAACATGATTTTGATTTGTTTAAAAAAATCCATTTAATTTAACAATTACTGTGACGCAGTCCCCTCTGCATGTTGGTCACTGAAAAAGCGAGTGATGTGCTGCATGTAAACACCTGCTGAGGATCTTCAGCTAGGATTTTATATTTTGTTATGTATCAGACAGGCTCCTCATGTAGAATTATTGGTATTATGTGCAGATATAGATCTTAGAGACAGCGCTGAGCAGCAGTGAACAGAGCTGCCCTCTGTATGTCCACGGGACAGGTATGTATTACACGCTGGAGGTTTGTGCAAAGCTTCTGCAGTGTTTCATCTAACCACTTCACCTGTCTGCCTTTTGCTCACAACACTCCCGTAAGGTGTTTTTGTTTTTTTTACTCTAGCTGCTAAAGCCTCATTATTGCTCTCAAGATAACATCAGTCCTTGTTGTCCTCTGATCCACTCTGCTTTGTCAGAGATGTAATTGTCTCAATTCAACATCAGCAAACCATGCTGGCATTGTTCTGAGGAAGCTTCACAATAAAGGCCTCCCGCTGCACCTTCTAACAAAATTTATTGTGAAGCACATGCAGGAAATGTTAAGCTGGAATCGACGACAGCTTTCTGAATCAACATTAGCGTGCTGCACAAAATGAAGAGAGTAGAAAACGGGAAACAATGCTACTGGCGATGCCATTTGCGTGACAGAATGACTTCTGGCAAATAATGATAAATGCAGCAAAATTATACACAGAAGACTGGTGGATCAACCGCCATGAATATAGCCGAGAAACTATTCACATCATTATACCAGCAGGAAACAACAATTGGAAAAGAAAAACTGTATAATTCTAAAATTCTTCCTGTAACTTTTTTAAAATTTAATGCTACTTGATGTTGATATCTGACTGGAAAACCGAAACTGAGGCACAAAATAAAGAACAAAAAGTCAAGGGGGGCAAATGTATTTTTAAATACACGCTGTGCTCACGGCCCAGTCTTTAACGTCGGTCTCAGAGGCACTGACAATGCTCTCTGCTCCTCTTAAGTCACAAAACTTTCACTTTATGGGGAAGCAGAAGAAAATCAAGCATGGTGAATGATTGTTTTTCCCAAAGCAAAACAAGCCTGTTTCCTCTCCATTAACACGTTGTTCCATATGTCTGTACATTAGAGGTTTTTTTTGGCTCATTTCCCTTCTCATACCTCCATTTTACATTATTCATAGAACATTTTAACATTTTGAGATTATGTTTATTTTTGCATTTATGGGGCAGAACCCTTAATTCAACCACTAATTCACATAATTCATTTGCTGCTCAAATTAAAAAAAAAAATACCAGTATAAGAACTGCAGTGCCTGCAGCTGCATTTAATGTGTAACAGAATGTTCAAAACAGCTCAGAGGTTATAAAAAAATCCCCAAAGAAAGCTGGTAAACAACAAAAGCATCTCGCAGCGTAAAGGTGAGAATGAACTTCTGTGTGCCTATGACAGGTGCAGGCCTGTAGTGGTCCTCTTGAACCTGAAATGAGTTGCTAGAAGCAAAGTGTAGGCAGTGAAACGCTGCCACACTTCAAACAGCAGTAGACCTTCCTTCGTCATACTTTCACTCCAGCCTCATTTAAATACTACTTCCCAGAGAGCTCCGGCTTTGAACTTTCTCTTCTTGTTTTTTGTTTCTTATATCTCACTGTCACCTGGCACTGAAATGTGTCTTTGTGTTTTGAAACAAATGAATTTTGTTCCAAGTCACATGGTTCTCATGAGCAGCAGGTCTATGCAAAATTAAATGGAAAATGCTGTGTGTGTGCCAAGGGTTTGGCCTTGGAGAACATGTGAAACATCTGGCCAGATGTGTCATACATCATTTATTGATGTAGGACTAAATCATTTTTGAAAGAGAGCAACCCGATTGCTTTGGTTGGACTGAGCACGAGGGTGTTACTATCTCTCTTGATGGATGGCTGTGGCAAAGGAGATCTGCATGTCAAAATATCCTTGGGCACATCCTAGTTTGGTAGCATTGGCCACCAGTGTATGAATATGTGTGTTTGTGTGAATGGGCAAATGGCATGTAGTGTCAAAGTGGTAAAATTGGTCAAAAGCCTCGAAAGGCGCCATACAAATACAAGGCCATTTATCAATTATGCCTAGAGTCAACTGCGGGGTCATGGGTCAGAGTCCACCACTCATTGACACAATTGTCAATAGACTTGGACAGTATCACAGTATTACGGTATACCATTTACAAATCCCAAAAAAATTTTTTCCAATACTGTCTGACAAGTATTCTTTCTATTAAACTCATTGTACCTAGTGCACAGCATGCACCACCAGAGCTCAGTCTCCGGTCTCTAATCAGGCAGCTCAGCTCAAAGACACCACAATCATGACTGTAAACCACCAGCAGCCTGCAGCAGAGAGAGCAGAGAGAGCTTACAGGGGGAAAACGGCATATTTATACATCTAACTTGATGAATTAAGGATTTATTTTGACCAAAGTGGAGCCAGTGATTGTTGGAACAGTGGACTTACTAACTAGATTACTAGCAGGAGTTTTCTTTTTGTTTCTGTTGAGTTTGAATAAAGTGTGTTTTATGATGAGTTCATGGGGCAATCAAAAGAAAGTTGAATTCAAAAGGTGTAATATGTTCTCTCTTTAATAAGGAAAACACATGGGAGAATATTACTTTCCTTAACATTTGTAGGTTTCTATTGTTTATTTATTAGTCTGAAAAGCTGAAAGTAAGGTAAAGTAAATTTTACCATCGTATACTGTATACCTCGTTGAAATTTCCGTTAAGTATGAAGTCATGAAAAATCGATACAACCCAAGCCTAATTGTCACCTTGTTTCTATTCGGTTAAATCTTCAGTCTGACATTGCATCCACTCTTACTGATTTCTGTGGGAGACTAAACACTACAGCCTAACACTAACCAATAACTAGACTCACGTATCCGCCTGCATCCATTTGCAGGTCCTTAACATTAGCACACTGGCGTATGCCTGAGATGCGTCGAGTAAGCAAAGTCTGCACACTATTTGACAGTAATCTGGGCAGGCAGTTGTGCCGGATCTGCCGCTAAATTTATGCAGTGAGAGCAGTGGTTACGTCACAATAACCACATGGTACATACAAATAAAAACAAGTGAAGGGAGTTTGATAAGACAGAGAACTAAAAATCACACTGTGCCCATGATGCTGATTGGTTAATCGACCCCCCGTGGCACTCATAGTTTGGTTTTTATTTCAACCTATAAACCGCTCTCTCATGTCACAATACCACACCAGAATCAGTCAACATGAACTCAGTGGAGTGGGCAGATTCAAAGGTCTGGACCCAGGCAAACACCATGCAGCTGCCCTTCTTGTTTATTGGACTGTAAATCCTTCCTCCTCAGTAATAGCGAATGCTTCTTGGAGAGGTCTTCTGTTGCTCTGTGGAGCTTCACCCCAGTTACACCTATGTCCCGAAGTAGCCGTGGTGTTGTCGTGCTGATGAAGTCTTCTGACGTAGATAATGGTCATGTCTGCCTCCCTGGACTGAGCTGCCACCTCTGAATATTTCATCACGTCACGCTCGTGGACAGCCTGCACTCCCTCCTCCCAAGAGATGATGAGCTGGATGAGAAGGCCGATCTTGGCAGCAGCAGACCACAGCAGTCTGGCCAGAGTGATTTGGTGGTGATCGCTGAAGGGAACTGCAGACCCCCAAGTCTTGATAAGCCCTGTGAACTGGTCTCCTGTGCTCTCTCCAGGCCTGACAAACTGGAGGAGGTGGATTCATCAGTGATGGGATGGTTGCTGTTGGCAACGTGCCTGCAGGCTTCAAATATTTGAACCAGCCACCCTCAGGACCTGGTCATGCAACCTGTGGTGCCTCTGGGTCAGTGCAGTCATGCACCCTGACGGGATACATTGGAGAGTAGCATTGGTGGTAACACAGAGAGGGCTGCCCTCATCATTGCCGAACCATTTTTTTGTGCTCAATGCAATGACAGGTCTTGGATCAGTGACCCTTTAGGAAACGCACTGTGTAAGTGAAAAATATCTTCTATTCTCCTCTTTAATAACCTTTGTTATCCGCTACTGAGTGTTTTTCTTAGAAAATCATGTTTATTATAAAGTTTTCATTCATTTCCCTACAGATCAAAACAAGGCTTGATTAAGGGGTAATTACACTAAATTAGGGTCAGGCTTGTGATAAATATGTGTTGGTAAATCAAGAACAACCTCAAAACAAACAGACTCTATACATGGACTTTATACAGTAATTATGTCCTGTAATTACGCACTGTATCTATGGCAATAGTACATTTTCAACAGACTAACGGTCATACTACAAAACCTATAAATCACCTGAAAGACTCATTTCTTTTAACAACAGTGTGGCTTCCATTTTTGTAAATGATTACAAAATGGTTCCTACAACTATGTCATTTATTTGTGTTTTGGGGGGTTAAGCTTATGTTAAAATATGTTTAAATGTGGCTAAGTTATTTTGCTTGATTTTAGGATAAATTACTTTGTTCAATAATAGATGTTCATTATTACACTTGCTTTTATGCAAACAGCCCCTGTTGAGTCCCAGAGTTCCACAACTTGTCACACTCACGCAGAGATAAAAAGACTTTGACTTTGTATAAAATGAATTTCCAAAGAAATCAGGCTAAAATTTATAAGGATTACATAGCTAATGTAAATGACATCAACCAATAAATAATTCAAATTAGGGTAAATAGAAAGCTTGTGATTGATTCACCTTAAGTCATAGTAACAGTCTATTAAATTAAGGAATTGCTTTTAAAGGGGAATTCCAGGCACTTGCCCCTTAAATGTTCATTTTATCTTTGGACACTTTTTTTTTTTTTTTACAATTATTCCACTGTTGTTGCACTCCATACATCTTTAGTGTGCATGCTCAATGACTGTGTTGTGCCATATGAGTGTTTGTGTTTTTGTATATGGTGTTATTTATTTATGATGCACTTTGATCCCAGAGATACGCTCTGTCATTCTGCCTTCGTCAGATATGTATAGCAAATTGACAATAAACTGGAATAACTGATTGATAGTCCAGTCTGTTCATAAACTGCAGATTCATGCATAAAACCAATAAAGCTGACGCAGTTCAAACTTATTGTATTGCTTTAACCTTCATTTATGTCTTTTTTAATTATTAAATAAGTATTTCACCGATATAAAGAGGGTCCTCACATAAGACTAGGCCATCTATGTAATAAAGAAAGGAAGCATTTGCTTTTGCTCAAGCGATAGAAAACCTACAACTACCAGAATGCACTGCACTGTACCAGACCAATAAACACTCCCACCGGTGGGTGATGTAATGTAAAGTCATCAGTTTGACACAGTGGCGGCTGGCTGATAACAAATAATCCTGTATCACAATTTAACAGTAAACTGAAACATGATTCTGGAATAGAAATAGGTAACCCAGAAATAGAATCTTGGTTTATATTTAGTCAGTGCTGCTTAATTTAAACGTTTTAACTCAGTTTTTTCAGACTGCACTTTCATTGTGTAGGAAGCAGCATGTCGTCCACTTCCTGTTCAGAAACTCCTACTTTTAAAGCTAAAAACCGGCACTAACATATATTATTTTAGGCAAAAAATAGGTAGTGCAGCAACATGATCCTGATTTCTTTTATATCAGCACTGCCTAGTTTTACCGTTTCATTAGATTTGGGTCCAAGTTTGTGAGATAAAGAAAAAGGAGTGTCCACGGTAGCGGCATGGTTGTCGGGCAATTAGAAAAGAGCCGGTGGAGTTTCGCCAGGGGAAGAGGAGGGATATCTACGCGCTGGTTAGATAGAGGGAAGTTTACCACAGTTCACCTACACATACTAACCACATTGTTTTGATACAAAACTCATTGACAATTGGCAAAGTATCCTTTAAAAAGGCCAGTCAATGTAGAGGACCCTTTTGTAGTGTGTAACCACTGGTCAAACTGATCTTATTCATTATCTTTTGCTTGCTATTATCTGTATTAACAACTGAAGCAGTTGCATTTTAAGATTTCAGTCCTTTGTTCAGCATGCAGTAGAAAAGACAGACTTGAAAGGACAGAAGTTTGTCTTTGTGTCAACACACAACTGATGTTTGTTAAATCTTTGACTGTGGTAGTTTTACATTTGATTGCCTTCAATCAGCATCAGCTCCTTCTAAAACAAGGTAAGGAATTCATGACATGATCCCCTCTCAAGCTGAAAGATTTTGTTTGACGGTGATGGGAGATGTTGCCCCACTTTCTGCTCAGGCCCCTTGGGAACAGTCCTCACTCTTCCCTCCTCGCGTGGTTGAAAACAGAGAGCCGGGCGCAGTGAAACAACTGCACTAAATACAGCCCTGCAGTTACCATAGAAACCAGCGCTGGTGCATCCCTGACTAGTCCTACTGTATTTCATTTTGCACTTGACCCAGAAAAACACTGGGAGGTTGATGTTTAGTTTCTTCTCAGTCAAACTTTTCAGATTATAGGTGATATAACAAAAAGATATGCTGTGAATCAGGAATAAGCAAAAATTCTGGCGCTTTCTTGAGACAAAGATGCAGAGGTGTGAAGAAGATAGCGAGGTAAAAACATGAGCGATGAAGCCAAAGGCGCTCCAGGCAGATTGAATTTACAGTGACAACAAAATCGAGTACCGCTCTAAGGCTGGTAGCTAAACTGGACTGCACAGCACATGATCATGTTTGAAATATATCAAGTCCTACTTGTGCTGACACCTTTCCTAAGATAAAGGACGATGCGACACTGACATTTTTTTAGGGATGTAGTGTTGCAATGCTGCTATTAAAATTATATAATGCAAGGTGCTGCACTGCATCAAAAAACATTGTTTTAAAGCCCATGTCTCTTTAAAAAATCAGACACAGATTACATTAAATTTAAAGCTGCCTGCTAAATTATGACACAAGAGGAAGAAAAACCTTATGTGTCAGAGCCACACTTCAATTACCAGAAAGCTCAGCTGTTAATTATGAGCTTTCCATACATTCCTGTTCTATAGCCCCCGTGATGTCCAGGCATTTCACCATGTTAACTCATTCTACAGTGTACTCCCAGGTCCACTGGGACATCATTATAGTGTCCAAATAGGTCAGGAGCAGAGCATTATACTGCAGCCAAGCTTTAATCTACTGGACATAATAAAGCCTCTTTATCATTACCACTCGTTTTTAACAACACCACTTGTTCCCACAAGTGTCTTTAATGTGATAACAGACCAAACGTACACAATTTCACAAAGTCTTTTGCACTGATTCACATACCAGTCACAGTGAATAGCCAAGAGAGTGGATGCAACATGAGACCTCCAGTATGTAAGGTTTGTATAAGAACAGCTGCAATATATGATGCAACAGTATCATACACTGAATGACAGCTACGTTAAGGGCTCTGGGCACCCTCAACATACACAGGCTCCCGCATCTATCAAGCCAGCAAGTCACAGCTGATCTCTAAAGTCATCGCACTTCACAGGAATTACTGTTGCTACAATCCAATTTTGTGGCTTGCAGTTGGACTATATTCAGCGATTATAGGAAAATGATATCAGTAAGGGCTTTCTATACAAAAAGGACTTCAGCAGTCAGCAGATGTAATAACAACATTTCTAAAAGGCAATCAGAGGAGACAAATGAGGGACTGCTGAATACATTTTCTGGGATAAATCTTTTAAAGCGACAACTGTTGGGTATTAATGAGAACAATGGCTGCATTGTATATCACAGAAAGGAGTCCATTTTATATACATACAGTGATGAATGTGTGGTATTATATGTTTCGGATACTAATTTGCCTTGCTAAGAGATATGGTCTTTTTTTCCACATTACAAACACACAATATTAATTGACTGTAATTAACATTCACCATAAAAATCAACACTGAGAGCTGCTGTATCATGCAGAGAACCCAATTGAGGCTCAGTTCAGAACATGCCTGTTTCCTCTATCACTAATATTAGTATGACAGGGAGGGATACAAGTATAATATATATTATATACACTACTGGGGGATTTTACAAGCTACAGCAGCACAAAAGAAAATGAGAAAATTGGAACCAATTTGAATGAAATATGTAAAACTAGAATGAATGCCTTGCAATTGTATGCCTCTGAGAACCAGTCAAGTTGCAGTTACAGGTTGCAACCACGTTAGTCTAGACTCATATGTTGCCATGACAGCTGACAATGCCTCAAATATGGATGTTGCTGAAAAGAAGCTATGAATTCTAAAACGTAGATGCCTCACATCGGCTTCACTCCGACAGCACAGAAGATAATATAATAAGCACAGTTTAAAGGCGGACACCCAACACTAATGCCACCAATTCAGCATCTGATCAAACGTCTCCCCTTCAGTTCCTAAATTATGGTATTGAAAAATATGTTTTTACAGAACATTGTGGTGTCAGATTGAAATTGACCTTTGAGCTTTTGAATATAAAAGGTCATAGCTCTGGCACAGTGGCGTAATGGTTAGCACTGTTGCCTCACAGCAAAACCTGGGTTAAGGGGGCCTTCCATGCTGAGTTAGCATGCTTTACCCGTGCCAGTGTGGGTTTTCTCCAGCTTCTTCCCACATTCCAAAGACATGCAAGTCAGATTAACTGATGACTCTAAATTGCCCGTAGGTGTGAATGTGAGCGTGAATGGTTGTCCTTCTCTATATGTCAGCCCTGCCATAGCCTGGCAATCTGTCCCAGTGTGTATCCCGCCTTTCACCCAATGACAGCTGAGATAGGCTCCAGCCCCTCCGTGACCCTTAAGAGGATAAGCAGTTACGGCCAGTAAATGAATGAATAAATGAAAGGAAGTCATAACCTAATCATTTTATCCCATTAGACATCTGTGTGAAATTCTATCATAATTAGCATATGAATTCCTGAGTAATGGCCAAAAATATGTTCTGTGAGGTCACAGCGACCTTGGCCTTTGACTACAAAGATCTAATCAGTTCATTGTGAGGTCAAAGTCGCCATTTGTGCCAAGATGGAAGATTCCCCAAAGGTGTTCTGAGATATCGAGTTCAGGAGAACAAGAACCAGAACACAGTGACTTTGTCCTTTGACCACCAAAATATATTTACTTCATCTATGAGTCCACAGTGGACATTTGTGCCAAATTTAAAGATAATCCCTTCAGGTGTTCTTTAGATACTGCATTCACAGGGATGGGACAGGATGGCAAAAACAATTCCAAAAACTTAATAAATCCAGTCATGGCTAACTCTAGCACAGAGGCATAACAAAATAATAACTGATAATATGAATAGCATTGGCGTATGAGCCTTAGCTGCTGAATGGGGTTAAAACAGTCCCCTGCAGTAAGCGCCTAGCAGCATCATATTACACTGCTGGAAATCTTCTATTAACTGTGTGAGCACTATGGCACAAGACAACTGCGGTCTTTCCAAGTGGTTTTTGTGAGCACTGTTAAAAGGAAAAAAAGCACAAGAGTCATTGAGATGTAGGCTCTAAAAGATGTTTCACAGCATGAGGGGGTTCAAGAAACACATGATATGTTTCAAGTGTACTTATGAGTGCATTTTTACAAGCAATTTATAAAATCACCACCTGCCACAGAACATTTGAGCACAGTAGGTCCTGCGTAAATTACATGTCAGCTAGAAGAATGAAACATGATGGAATGACAAATGTGCTGTGCCTTAAAGCAAAGAACTGTATAGACCAAAGTCAGAAAAACCATATAATCCAGAGGAGAGGAACTGCTCAGGCGTGCACACACACACACGCACACACGCACACACACACACACACACACACACACACACACACACACAGAGTATATATATAGATGAGCTGTTAAACACCACCTCAGGTGTCAGCCATCGCTCCTAATAGAATAGAATAGAAGTACTTTATTAATCCTGTTTAAAATTGTTTTGTTGCAGCAGCAATGAATGAACTGCTGCCCAGATCAGGAAACCAAGGAAAATGGCCTTGAAGCAGTCACAGTATGTAAGGCAACAATTTCTTAAGTATGAAGTAATGTTGATAAATATCTCGTTTTGTCCAAACAACAGCTCCAAATCAAAGATATTTGGTCAACTATCACAAACTGTAAGACAAAAGAAAGCAGCACATACTCTGGAACTAGAGTATATTTGGCACAGAAAAATGACTTAATGATTAAATCAATAATCCAGTTCCTGTATAATATGGCTAATTGATTAATCATCAAATTGTTTCATCTCTACATAGCTCCATGGAGATATTCTATTTTCTGCTGCCCCTCTCTTTGGAAGAGGCAGGACAAAGGGCAGCTATACAAAAGCACCCTTGCAGCTGATACATATTTAGTGTCAGTGGTTTCTCTTTGCACTGATCCACCCGGTCGCCATTCCGGCTCATTCAGTAGCTGCTGAGAGAGAGGAAAAGCCTTCTCATTCACTCAGATGTGGTCAGACAGTGTGGGGATTTGAACCTCTGGTGCCCTAACCTTAGTTTCTCATCATTGCATTATACTGCAGCTGAAACACATTGTCCATTTATCTTATAAAACCTTCCTAATGGTTGGCTCCTCTGTTGTTGTAAGTGCCAGTCAGGCATTCAGGAGCATTAACAAGCAGGCAAAATAAGATAATGACTAGACAAATGCAGTGGCAAATTGGACAAATTTTTTGACTATATGTTTAGCATTGCTGCTCCATAATGACTGTCTCTGATAGCGTAAACACTGGGCTGCATACTCCTGTTTGCTTCTTAAATGGTAATTTCAATAGCATTGGCATATGAGCCTTAGCTGCTGAATGGGGTTAAAACAGTCCTCTGCAGTAAGGGCCTAGCAGCATCATATTACACTGCTGGAAATCTTCTATTAACAGTGTGAGCACGATGGCACAAGACAACTGCGGTCTTTCCAAGTGGTTTTTGTGAGCACTGTTAAAAGGAAAAAAGAACAAGAGTCATCGAGATGTTAGCTCTAAAAGATGTTTCACAGCATGGGAGGGGCTTTAAGAAACACATAATATGTTTCAAGTGTACTTATGAGTGAATTTTTACAAGCAATTTATAAAATCACCACCTGCCACAGAACATTTGAGCACAGTAGGTCCTGCGTAAATTACATGTCAGCTAGAAGAATGAAACATGATGGAATGACAAATGTGCTGTGCCTTAAAGCAAAAAACTGTATATATATATATCGCCTGGTACCGATCGTGTGTGTGTGTGTGTGTGTGTGTGTGTGTGTGTGTGTGGTTTTTAACAAAAAAAACAAAACAAAACGCCACAACAGCAAAAAGACAACCATAACACATATGTAAAAATATTTCATGGTCCATTTTTCATATCATGATTACATATCATTGTAACATCTTATATCTGCTCTAATTTCAAGTCTGGACGCAGTGGAAATTTTCAGACGATCACAGAGTAAGAGCAGACCAGAAGATAAAACTAGGCTAGATAAAACTAGAGAAAATCTTCTTAATCTGGAATCAATAACAATCTGTGACACGATGGCCCTTTCAGCAAAAAGTTGAGTGTGTCTCCAACAGGGTTTTTTAACGTTAGAATAAACGTTTGACACTTATAGGCTGATGATCTTATTTAATATTTTACATTTTATCTAGAAGAATAACAGACAATAACACAAAAGGACCATGTTTATACTTGATTTAAAAAGTATATTATAAAGGATTTTCATAAAAAAAAAATGTATAGGATGATACAGAAGAAATCCTTCTCAATCAGCACTTATGACCTGCTGGATGCGTGGTGGTGTATTTATCTGCAGAGACTCTGTCCTCTGCCTGCATTTTCTTATGTTCTTCTTTATTTTATATTACAAACAGGTGAACTGGGACTTAAAAGGTGCCAGGCCATGAGCAGCATGCATCTTAGAGGGAGCTACAAAAATTGCAAACACAGCACAGCCCAAAAAAAAAAAAAGAAAAAGAAAAAATAAGTTATAGCCAACTAGAGTGAATCTGAAGTTGGCTTTCACTTTCACTTTTTATAATGCTACTGATACAAAAAGTATTCGACAATTCCTGCATAGTGTACCTTTAATCACCCCGCCTTGAGCTACAAACCTGTATTAGAAACTGGAGGTGTGAAGTTTTTGCATTTAATCTACGCTCAAAAGTTAAATAGAATCCAAAAACATAATAAATCCAGTCATGGCTAACTCTAGCACAGAGGCATAACAAAATAATAACTGCCATAGACTAAATACATTACTTGAGCATGTATTTGTGAAAATATGTACGTGCAGAAATAATGAGTCCAGTAATGTCAAAAATTTTCAAAATCCTTACTGAGACAGTTGTGATTTGAGAGACAGTTACCCTTCAAACTAAACATCTCACAAGTACTTATTTTACTACTAATAATGTCATACGTATCTGTAGAGCTGCAACTATTATTTCTTTCCCACTATCTATTAATCTGAAGGTCATTTTCCAAATAACTTTATTAATCATTTGGCAAAAAAACAAATGTCAATATATTGCATTGTCATATGACCACACATGGCTCTTTGGAGTAAAATCAGTGTATTAAAAAATGTATTCAAGCTTAATTAAGTATGCACTCAGGCAACCAGTAATGTGTTCAGTGTGATATGTGAGCATGCACAACTGTAAGAAAAAAAATAATAGACCAAAGTCAGAAAAATCATATAATCCAGAGGAGAGGAACTGCTCAGGTGCACGCGCGCACACACGCGCACACACACACACACACACACACACACACACACACACACACACAGAGTATATATATAGATGAGCTGTTTAACACCACCTCAGGTGTCAGCCATCACTCCTAATAGAATAGAATAGAAGTACTTTATTAATCCTGTTTAAAATTGTTTTGTTGCAGCAGCAATGAATGAACTGCTGCCCAGATCAGGAAATGAAGGAAAATGGTCTTGAAGCAGTCACAGTATGTAAGGCCACAATTTCTTAAGTATGAGGTGATGTTGATAAATATCTCGTTTTGTCCAAACAACAAAAAGATATTTGGTTAATTATCACAAACTGTAAGACAAAGAAAAGCAGCACATACTCTGGAACTAGAGTATATTTGGCACAGAAAAATGACTTAATGATTAATCAATAATCCAGTTCCTGTATAATATGGCTAATTGATTAATCATCAAATTGTTTCATCTCTACATAGCTCCATGGAGATATTCTATTTTCTGCTGCCCCTCTCTTTGGAAGAGGCAGGACAAAGGGCAGCTATACAAAAGCACCCTTGCAGCTGATACATATTTAGTGTCAGTGGTTTCTCTTTGCACTGATCCACCCGGTCGCCATTCCGGCTCATTCAGTTGCTGCTGAGAGAGAGGAAAAGCCTTCTCATTCACTCAGATGTGGTCAGACAGTGTGGGGATTTGAACCTCTGGTGCCCTAACCTTAGTTTCTCATCATTGCATTATACTGCAGCTGAAACACATTGTCCATTTATCTTATAAAACCTTCCTAATGGTTGGCTCCTCTGTTGTTGTAAGTGCCAGTCAGGCATTCAGGAGCATTAACAAGCAGGCAAAATAAGATAATGACTAGACAAATGCAGTGGCAAATTGGACAAATTTTTTGACTATATGTTTAGCATTGCTGCTCCATAATGACTGTCTCTGATAGCGTTAACACTGGGCTGCATACTCCTGTTTGCTTCTTAAATGGTAATTTCAATAGCATTGGCATATGAGCCTTAGCTGCTGAATGGGGTTAAAACAGTCCTCTGCAGTAAGGGCCTAGCAGCATCATATTACACTGCTGGAAATCTTCTATTAACAGTGTGAGCACTATGGCACAAGACAACTGCGGTCTTTCCAAGTGGTTTTTGTGAGCACTGTTAAAAGGAAAAAAGCACAAGAGTCATCGAGATGTTAGCTCTAAAAGATGTTTCACAGCATGGGAGGGGCTTTAAGAAACACATAATATGTTTCAAGTGTACTTATGAGTGCATTTTTACAAGCAATTTATAAAATCACCACCTGCCACAGAACATTTGAGCACAGTAGGTCCTGCGTAAATTACATGTCAGCTAGAAGAATGAAACATGATGGAATGACAAATGTGCTGTGCCTTAAAGCAAAAAACTGTATATATATATGTGTGTGTGTGTGTGTGTGTGTGTGTGTGTGTGTGTGTGTGTGTGTGGTTTTTAACAAAAAAAACCCAAAACGCCACAACAACAAAAAGACAACCATGAGACACATGTAAAAATATTTCATGGTCCATTTTTTGTATCATGATTACATATCATTGAAACGTCTTATATCTGCTCTAATTTCATGTCTGGACGCAGTGGAAATTTTCAGACGATCACAGAATAAGAGCAGACCAGAAGATAAAACTAGGCTTGATATAACCTCTGTAATGGCAGGGCTTGAGAAATGATAAATAGTAATTTTACGACTCGATTAGACAGTTGCATGGTGAACAATGCAGAGTTTTTATATCTTATAGAGATACACTGTTCACTGAAATGACATTGCAGGAATCCAATAGAAAGTAAAAAAGTTCTCATCTTTAGAGAAAATCTTCTTAAACTGGAATCAATAACAATCTGTGACACGATGGCCCTTTCAGCAAAAAGTTGAGTGTGTCTCCAACAGAGTTTTTTAATGTTAGAATAAACGTTTGACACTTTTAGGCTAATGATCTTATTTAATATTTTACATTTTATCTAGAAGAATAACAGTCAATAACACAAAAGGACCATGTTTATACTTGTTTTAAAAGGTATATTATAAAGGATTTTCATTAAAAAAAAAATGTATAGGATGATACAGAAGAAATCCTTCTCAATCAGCACTTATGACCTGCTGGATATGTGGTGGTGTATTTATCTGCAGAGACTCTGTCCTCTGCCTGCATTTTCTTATGTTCTTCTTTATTTTATATAACAAACAGGTGAACTGGGACTTAATAAAAAGGCAGCTCCCAGGTGCCAGGCCATAAGCAGCATGCATCTAAGAGGGAGCTACAAAAATTGCAAACACAGCACAGCCCAAAAAAAAGAAAAAGAAAAAGAAAAAAAAAATTATAGCCAACAAGAGTGAATCTGAAGTTGGCTTTCACTTTCACTTTTTATAATGCTACTGATACAAACAGTATTCGGCAATTCCTTCATAGTATACCTTTAATCACCCCACCTTGAGCTACAAACCTGTGTTAGAAACTGGAGGTGTGGAGTTTTGCATTTAACCTATGCTCAAAAGTTATATAGATGTTATTAGTTGCATTACGGAAAAGTGTAGCATGCAGTGTATATAGAACTTGACCCATACTGAGGACTACTGTTGGTTGCATCTAATAGTTATTTTGATTATCAATTAATCTGCAGACTATTTTCACGACTAACTTATTAATAGGTTAATAAAAGGGTTTAAAAAAATTGAGAAAAATTAGAAATCTTCAAATTACTTGTTTTGTCCAACCAATAATCCAAAACCCAAAACTCATACATTTACTATCATACAGTATATACATTCATTAAAGACAGAAAGCAGTAAATTCTCACATTTCTAAAAAGCTAGAGGCAGCACATAATTGACAGCTTTGCTTGAGAAATAACTGAAAGGATTAATTGATTATCAAAATGGCTGGTGATCAATCAATTTTTATTTGATCGAATAATCGACTTTATCGCTGCAGCTATTAAGAAAATTTTTTTACAACCTGATCAAGTAGCTGAAAGAATATAATTGATCTTAAAAGTTCATTATTTACCTTAGAAATAGAAGTTGACAACATAATCTCCCCACACATTTAGTAGATGTTTGTATTGTATGAGATTCATGAATTTCTGAACATCCTATAAAGCCTATCCAGTAACAGTAAAGACCTGAACTGACAACACACATACCGTGATTATACAGTACACATAAATCTGTGACTTAGACGAAAGCTGTTCATTGTTGGCCCCTGATGCACAGCATATGGACTCACAGCAGACATCATTAGCATGGGTGATTAACTGGCCAGGTTAAGCGTCTTGCACTTGAGCGCAGAACGATACTATTCTCCTCTAGGGATCGAGACGCCCGAGCGGCAAATCTTGTTATCTCCAAAATCAGAGCAGCAGTGGGGTGCCAGCTCCGGTGTTGGTGAGTGACACATCATGCGTATTAGGTGGCTTTTGTTTGTGGTTACACGAACGAGTGTGAGAAACAATGAGGACACGAGCCAACGTCGGGGGGGAGGGGGGGGGGGGGGGGGATGTGTCACAACAGTGACTGAGAGAAGTTGTGATGATTCCTCCTGGACTGAAACACACCTATCTCACATTCAGATTTTATGTTGGGATGAAGGTATAGAAGTGATGGGCTGGTGGTTAAAGAGGTGGCAGCCAAGATACATTAAAGCAACTTAAAGAAAACCTATTTTGAATTCAAGTCCAAAGTTAGCAGTTGTCTGTAAGCTGGCACTTGGGATTTCTCTGCATTGCACATTCTTCTTAATGACTCTTTGAGGCACTCAACACACACATCAGGTGACAGATGGTAGTTTCCTCTAGCTACCACACAGTGTTTGTTAGATTATCTTTAGACTAATGAGGTGTGATGAGCTCTATTTTTGACTTTTCCCTCCCTAACCCAAAGGAATGCCCAAAAAATAACACCTCCTATTGGCACATTGAGTTCCTAAAAGTCTTAAGAGTCTGCAGAGTGCACTGCATTTACGGGTGAGAGGTCACAGCGCTGCCAAAGTCCCTTTTCACCCTCTGAAGGCACAGTAAAGGTTTGACAGAGTAATTTTAGGCGGTGAAAGGGATGCTTTCACCATTAGACGCTGTTGTTCTTGTGCAATTCCTTGAGGGTCCATTGCTACCTTTAAGTGCCAGGATAGATTTTGCAAAAGGTGAAGCTGCACTAGAAAGGGGACTTCAGACTGCTACTTTCACTCCCTTAAACTCCTCAAATCCCTTTCAACCCGACGGTCAATTGACTTCTTGCTTTCACTCAGAGCAGCGGGCACGTCACACCGCTGTTGATGGAAAAGTGGCTCCGTTTCAGCAAGATGCCTCTGACCAGTCGCATGACCAGTCCCTTCATGCTAGTGTTGTTCACACACTGCAACGCTGAGAGTGTGCAGACGGCAAAAAAAGTGATAAATCCCTCCATATCCAAATCCAGGCTGTTCTCAGACACAGCAGGGGGATGAATACATTACAGCCTGACGATTCATTAGCTGAATGTCAGCCACTAAGAGTGCACTGACAAGGCCTTGCCTTTCAACCAGTTCACTACATGAAAGAAGACCTTTAGTCAGACTTGAGTCATCCACACAATAATTTAATACTTACCATAATAGCTTTCTGTATTTTAATAAGTGATTTTCACTGAAACTTCATCTGTGAACCTTTGCCCTCTATAAAGTGATTTTTCACTGTGATAGAAGCTTTCAATTTCCACTTTGAATAGGAGAGAATATTGGTTTATGAAGAGCCACCCTCTCATATTAGCTGATCAAGGAATCCACAGACATCCCATAAAATATAATTGCCAATTAGAGTTGGTTCAACTTCCGGTTTTCTGCTGGTCTGGTTTGGTGTATGAGCTTTAACCCATTTGTTTTCATGCAATCCAGCATTTATCATTTGATTAAAAAGTAGTCTAATCTAAATCAACCTATCATGGTGCTAAATTTAACTTGCACTGCATCAGTAATAAGTTATATGACAACGTGATTAAAATAATTATATGTTTGTTTAGAAATTGACTAACTGAGCTATTTACTGCCAAGTAACAACATGAAGGAGTTGGATTTTAGTACAGGCTGGAGGGGGAGAGTAGCTCACATTGGTTTTGTTTAAGAAAAAGTTTGGGTTTTTTTGAAGGGTGAAGAGATGAGACATGACAGAGTGAGTCTCTCAAGAAAACTAAAACTGCATCAAATTGGCGACATTTTGGATTTCAAGCTGACGAAAGAGGTGTCCCAACTGGCTGCAAGCGACAGTGTACTGTTTTGAACTGAACTTTTGACAGACGCACGGTTTCCATTTACTCTAATGCTCGCTTTAAAAGGACAGTAATAGATATTGCACAGCAGACTGATGAGGTTAAAATGTGGAGTTATCTATACAATACCTAATTTCACTACCAAAAACAAAATGAGGTGGAGACTTAAAATTTCTGGTAAATGACAATTGCTAATGACAACCTACTTGCTGTTGGCGATATTGTATGTCATTTCCTGTAAATAGTACAAAATAGAAAATGTTTTGTTTTGTTGTGAAAAGTAATGTTGCAACCGTAGCAGTTATCTTTTTAATTGGTTACGCCTTTAGCATGATCTTGAGCGCACAGCTGATAGCTACATGGCTTGTTTACATGACACAGCAAAAGTGCATATTTTAGGGATTTACTGTAGACAGAGAGCTTTAATGTTACATGGCAGGCTGTGTGAGGTACAACAACACAGTAAACAACTGAAACCTAAATGCAACAACCAAAATTACTTCAGTCTACACTGTAACCTCAAGGTCCATTTGTGGCACTTTTCCACGGGCTCTACTCCACTCGCCTTTTTTTGGTTTTCCGTTAGGATAAAGAACCTGGTACCTGGTACTACCTTTTTAGTACCTGCTCTCCTGGGGTTTCAAAAACAACCGACGGGGTACTAAGAGGTGCTAAAAGGTGACATAAAACACCGCAGACCACAGATTGGTCACAGAGAAACTTAATTGCGTCATCAATGCACGGCACACACGGAACACCCTGAACAGCAGACAACAAAGCTATTGTAACGGCCGCAGTTTTATTTTAATTTTTTCTTTCCCAAAATGGTAATCATATAGATCACGCTGTGGTCACTCGAGGAGGTGTCCTCACCTTGCTGGCCGACAAGCGTATCTAGCAAGAGCGAGTCTGTGTGTGTGCGTAGTTCCAATTACGGGGGAGGTAAGGGGAGCTCGGATCCCTGGAATTCACTTTTGTGTTACAGATCATTGGTTTTCTGCACATAAAGGTTCCTGAAATAATAAAAAATATAGAAGTACTATGTCAATGTTGTGTGTTTATTTGCTCATTACATTCCATTTTCGAACATCTGTCTCCACTATTTAACTTCCGTGTATCTCCCTGCTATGGCCATCTGTGTGTGAAGCGATGCTGGTTCAAATTCCTACGTTTACGTAGCCACTTGAAGTCCTTATTATCCGACAGAAGGGACAGAAAGAGAAAGTAAATGTAACTGGCGGGTATTAGTAAAATCTTTTTCGTAGTAACGTTGTTATTGATCATGCGCTGCTGTTCACTTTATGAATTGTACATGTTTAGTGGTGCGCACCGGAAAATGGGGCTCCCCTGAAAGTGACTGTGTAATTCAAGCACTGTGCGTACGTGTGTGTTGTGTTGAAGCTGACGTCACAGCAGTGTCCCACAGCGTCGCTATGACCAGCTACACTGAGACAGTACTATCTTCTAATAGAAAAGAACCCCCAGAAAAGTACCCGATACCAAAGGCGAGTAGAGTAGAGTAGGGTCGTTACCATGTAGTGGAAAAGCGTCATTAGTAGCTTTTCTGGAGCTTTCAAGCATAAAATCAACTATTCTTTCTGATTTGAATGCAAACTTAAACAAAATCCAAAGGATATTCACTCTGTTGGCAGTGATTGCAACAAAAGTGCTCACACATTGTAAAAAAAGTTCTGCAAGGGATTCACTGAAACACTTCTCTTTTTTAAATGCAGAGCCCTGTTAAAAAAAAAGATAAGAAGATGAAGGTAAAAAATATTAAGACAGAAATATCTTTATCTTTCATGCTCAGAGTATTTCACTGCAAAAACTGTAAAGCTTGAAATTTTCCAGCTAAATCCCCATGGCCATTTTTGTGCAGCAGAAAGATACGATGCCAGCATACCAAAAGAAAGGCCAGAATTCTGTTGTTAATACTTAATTTTGAAGCCACTGCTGGTAAGTGATCTTCGCTCTCTCTGCATACTAATTTGCACAGACGTCGTCCTTGAGAACCATGTGATTAATAATGGATAAAGTGTGACTATATGCCAATAGCCGGGGCAAGCTGTAGAGCACTGAACTGCAACGGCGGGCATGAAAACGTGCCTACTTCCATCTCTGCATTTCAAATGCAGCATGTTTAAATTAACCAAGGCAATTAAGAGTTAAATTTTGCAACGTTAAATTGATCCTCTCTTGTGGTTTTGCAGCAATGGGAAGCAGGAAATCAGTGAAATCCGATCATGTAGTCAGAGCCAGTCCTGTAGCTTCACACCTGCATCCTAACTGCCTGCAGCATCTCTGAAAGGGCTTTGTATTGCTTTCTGCCAAAAGAATATGCATGACATCCTCATAAAATGTTTATGAAAATGCAGTCAAAATGATCCTCTATAAATGACTGGCATTCTGCTGATTGTTTGGAGTATTATACTGGCAAATTTCCAGCAGGAATACAGTGGATTAACACCACAAAAGATTTTGGAGTGTGTCAAAGCTCAGCACAAAGGATTGCCCACATTATTGTCATCCTTTTTATAATGAAATTCACAAAACGAAACAGCTGTCAAATTAGTATCTAAGATGAGAAATTCGGTCCAAAAAACTTGTTTTTCTCTGTGACTCAATCTGTAGTGCATGTTTCTTAACTGATATTACATGGCACTGCTCCCAATTTAGATGCATGCAGAAGCAAGTCGGCTGACAGCAACATCTGCATCATTTTCTCTTAACATGCATCTTCATTGTCGGGTGAAAAGACTGACATTTTATTTTAGTTCTACTGTGGTCCGAGAGAAGCCAAGCCTGCAGACTGATGTAAGTTAACGTGCATATTGTATACTGTTCATGTAACATGTAAAGTCAGCTGCAGACTCATTTGCTAGGGGCCATTTCTACATCTCTTACCAAAGTTAAAACGGAAAGCAAACAAGTTAAATATCCATAATTAAACAAAACTGAAACATTTACTTAAAATCCGGCAGAGAGGATTCTTTATCTGGGCCAAATGAGACACGAGAGTACATTTGTTAACCAACGTCTTGGCACTGACAGAGACGCACTGCACATTAAAATGTTAGTTGCTTAATGAATTAAGTGTGTTAAATAAATCTGCATTGTCCAGCTCCTTCTTGGCTTTGTGAAATGACCCAGAGATCTTCTTCTCTGCTACACTGTCTGCTTTTGTGTGGTGTCTAAAGCGCACAAGATCCCCCCTTTTTACATTTTTGTCAAATCTCATCCGGGCCTGTCATAAAAAGTTTAAAGTTAAGAGTTTTTTGCGCTGTGTGAGCTACTTACAAAATGGATGGACAGATGGAGCTTTATTGTAATTCTAAAAAAAGATCTCAAGGGGAAATGGTGGATGAAGAAATCTCTGCCTGAATTACAAAAGGGTACATTTATTGGCACTTAGCTGGTTACTATGTGCAGTACCATGTAGTGGCATGCACCATTTGCTCGAATGGTTGTGAAGTCTTAATCCTCTCTCTCCTGGAAATAGAAATGTTTACTATTCTCGTCCCGTTTAATCAGAAATTGTTGTCGAATTACTTTCGTGCTAGAAATTCAAAATGTGACATTGCCGAAGGTGTTTAATGGACAAAAACTGAGCCTCTACTTTAGCACCTTCATTGGAAATGGTCTACTACGCAGAGGACGAAGGCAGACCTGAGGGATGGCACCCGCCAATGATTCCCTCTTGTGTGCAGCCACAAGACTTGCAGGCCATGTTGATTTACTGACAAAAACAAGGTCCCCTTCTGTGTGAGTCAATGCTGGTGTGAAACGCAGCTCAAACAGGATATTTCGCTCTTTACTGGTACTCATCTCTCAAAGGTAATGGCTCGGAAAATCTGAATGTCTTTAAAAGGCAACAGGGACTGCAAGGCCATTATACATTTCTTATCCCACTGACACTGCCATCACAGCTAAGACAGGCTGACATAGAGGGTCACTAGCTTATTACTTTCTCATAAACGGTACGGTCTAAACGAAAGCAAAAAGCTATCACAGAGACTACATTTAGTGATGGTTTTAAGTGTGTAACCTGCCCATGGCAGATTGACTCAAAGTCAGCTCCAGCCAGTGCTCCCATCATAATCATTTCAAGCGTTTATAGGATGTGAAACTGCTAGTCGCGGGAGGTGACAGCTCAGCGCCTCATGTGCTGCAACATTTTCAGCTACGTCTTCATGATTTCAGGTTCAAAAAATAACCTTAATCCGAGGCACGATCAGTCTCCAGTGAAACCACCTATTAAAAGGTGTTGGAAATATATCTGTGCACTGCGAGAACATGTGGTCAATGGTTGGTGTACAAGACTTACCTCACTAAGCCGGCTTATACTTTAGCTCATAGCACTTCTAAGCTTCTTAACAAGTAAGCTCAAACTGAGCTAATTATTCATGGACAGCCTCCGTCTCAGGGAACACAGCCAGGGATGAGTAACTAAAATCATGCATTTTGTACTGTAACATATGGATACTGTTTAATTACCTACTTTAAAACAATGCAGGGACATCTATCCTTGCTTTATCCACTACAAAAGTAACACCCATCTCTTCTTTGCCTCTGAAAGGTAGTCTTACATCACGCTTTTGTTGTCCAAAATCACTTGCTTCCGGCTTGCTTAAAACTGTGCCGCAGCTATGATATCTTGATGTTTTAAATTAAATTCATAAGTCAGCTGGGGATGCAATTTCTCTCATGTTTTCTAATTCAAGGCAAACTTTTGTTCCCAACAGATTTAAAAGCTGACTCTTACTGTTAATTGTAATTCATCTTAATATGGCTTTCCCATGTGCCTTTGTCAGCCACTTCAAAGTCAAAAAGTCTCTTTCATGCCGCTCTTCTGTTATGTTGCTCACTGTCATCAGAAATAGTGCCTTTTTTTTTTATCAGCGGATTATAGAGGAAGAATCTGGAGTTTGTCAAGATTAAAAACAAATTATCCTTTTCCAGATTACTATTATTAAGTTAGGACCCCACGATAACAAACACTGCTGTACATCATATCTCTAAACATATTTCATGCAAAACATGTCATTCGTTTTCACCCATATTCATTTCACGTTTATAAGCTAAAGAATATAAATCAAAATTGCATGCATCTGCTGAAAGTCATTTACAGCTGCATCTGTGATCCCAAAATAACATCCATATTTTCATTGCATACCCTTAGCAAAAGATACTTCATCACATTTACATTCTAAATCCCACTTAATCTCTTTTTTTTTCTTTTTTGGCACGTCTACGTTGATTTTCCCATATATGTAAATTGCTCTGAGAGGCACTTCATCACTGCGCTGACAACTTCATAACTGCATTCTGGTGGTTATCAGCATATTACCTAAAAACTCATTTATGACAGACAATTGGATCACCTGTGAGGATCACTGTAGCGCAAAGTAAACATAATTGTCTATGTAAGACTGTATAGTAATCTGATCCAACATGATTAACAGGGAGTTCCTAACAATGACAAACTCCCAGTCAAACATAGTACAGTGAAAATAATTACTTATTTTAATAGTGATGTAAGATGATTTTGCATGGGAGCAATAATGAACTTGGATGGTGGTGAAAACTGTGCATAAGCAGATTTTCAGCAACAACGACTACATTAAGTAACAAGCTGCCAGTCTTATGAGTACATGTAAATGCTGAATTATGATGCTATGAGGCAAATGAAATGCAAATGGTATGCAAAATACTAAAGGGGAAAAAAACACCTTTCTATGTAGCATGTCTGTGTATCAGAGCAGGGCATACATAATGTGGAAAAGCAGTCAACATCTAAGAGCAACTGCAGGTAATGATGTATGAATCGACATAAATGATGCATGACTCAAAACAGAAAAACTAATTTCAAACACAACATTGGAACGTCAGTCAAATTAGGCATGAAGGTGCATTTAGCAACTATTTTACTGCTTGTACAAAATTAAAATGAAAACAAAAATTAGTTTTCACTTCTCACGACTTCAGAAGCAACTCCATCTGATATATCTTATCCTGATTTTAAGCCAAGTGCAACGACTCATTTGATCAGTTTAACACTTCGGTACACTTGGAGTACCAGCAGCTATTGAAAGGACTGCCATGAAATGTTGTACAGACTTTTCATTGACCACATCTACATCAACATCACTACATGCACTGGCACAAAATTTTAAGCAGACATTCATGTTTTTCATATGTTAAATCCAAATAACTTTGGTGATCCCCTTCACTTCTCTGCTACTGTTTTCATGGGTTTGGTGAAATGTCTCTAATACTTCAAGATGGATTGTTGTGATATTTAGTTCAGACATCAATGTGGGGTCGCCCATTAGTGAGGAAAAAGAGCAAAGCTTTCAGGGGCCCAGCCACTTCGAGGGGACCACGGATGCCAAAAATCATCATGTTCAGCCTTAATATAAGCAATGTTAACTAAATGTTAATTTGAACCAAAAAATTCACCATTGCTTATTCAAATTCCGAAGATAATCTTGTATTTGATGTTGTATGATATTAATTTAGAAAGAGAGATAATTTTGTACCATAAATAGGATTTGAAATAGTTTATAATTTGATATTGTTACATGGTTTGTTTGTTTTTTTTGTTGGTGTTGGTGTGTTTTGAGATATTATCATTAATTCAGTTTCGTGATTAGGATTTTTGAGAGAGTTGGGTCACATGGATACATTCATGATCATTCTGAATATCTGCTTTTCACCTGTGTCAGGTTGACAGGAGCGAGAGTGAAGGGGTCACTGTACTTTTTGTTGACCGTACTTTCTTTTGATCCCTGTGATTTTCTTGATTATAAGTTTGTGTACGTTCTACCAAGTTGATTCATTTCCATTAATAAATGCATTTTTTGGATCTTAGCGAATTTATTTTGTTGGCATATAAAACAATAGACTAGACCCAGCCTTGGCCACTCAGCATCTTTAGGTTTGTTTCTTGTAGTTGCTACAAATGTTGCTTTAGTAAAATGTTCCCTGCTTTATAATGAAACCCCCCTTTCTTGAAAATGGTGTGAGTCTTTTTTTTATTTTGGTATGCATCCAGTGTGGCTGGCAACAACACAACCTGAGAACTTTACTGATCTAACTAACTATAAGCTAACGTTGGAGTGCATTCCCTTGTTATGCCAGGACCTGCACATAAATCAAGATGCCAAAAAAGAAAGGAGAAGAGGGAGGTGGAAAGAGCTTTACAGCCAAATTACAATGTAAGAGCCAACTTTTTTTTTCAGTCCAGTTCAGAAATTCAGTCAAAAACCTTGTTTTCTCTGTGAATCTCTAGTGCATGTTCCTAAACTGATATCACATAACCCTGATCCCACTTAAGTGCATCTAGAAAGATGCCAGCTCACAGCAACATCTGCATCATTCCCTCTTAAGATCTAGACTATTAGCTAATGTTGGAGGGATTTCCTTGCTATGCCAAGACCTGCACATAAATTGCAAGTAAGCTGCTCTGCAAATGATAGCCAGGAGGCTAATACAACTAACATTACTATCCAAGAGGAAGACAGCGATGGCGAAGGAGCCAACAGGGCGATCACCACCTGTGAGAAAGAGGATAGGATGACATTTCCTATGTAGCCCCCATCTCTTTCGGTCAGTTTACATATATGCAATCATGAGTAATGCAATCATATCTGTGTGCGGCTACATCAGTTCATCTACAGGGGATGAATCCTGATAACTGTCGGCAGTGGTGAACATTATACCTGCATCACAACAGCTCAAAACACCACTGTGCCTAAGTGCAGCTTTAATGAGTCACTATCATGAATGTACACTATTGTGTCATTTAGATTTTGCACTCACCTCTACCCTCAGTTAATGACAAGACAAGCATATGCTGTAAATGTAAAATGAGTGAAGAGGCCAAAAAGAACAAAAAGAACAACATTTCTCTATCTAGTAAATATATATATAACAGAATTTCATTTTCCAGTATTGCTACACTTTCATTTAACTATTTAACCTTTAAATTCTTGTTACAGTCTTCGGAGAAGTCTCATTTTTCGTCAAATGAGTGAAAAAACTCTTTAACATGTAACATCACATTTTCTCAGTACACAGCATCAGGGTTTTCATTCATTTATTTATGGCCACCTGTCACGATTAAAATATCTGCCTCCACAATCAGATTCCCCATTTTTGGAGCTGGACCATTTATTAAAAGCATTACTGGAATATATATACTGTAGTGACACTTAAGCCATTCATTCTGCTGGGTCTGCGAGTGTGTTTGCTCCCAGCGGCTGCTCCTCTCAATGATCGATCTCATCTGATCAGATCAGCTCTAAATGGATCAAAAGATCAATTTTCCCAAACTGCAAGTCTCAAACAGCTGCTGAGGAAAAAAATAACTCATGCTTTGCCTCCACAGACCCACAAAAGCCACAGACATTAAGAGGGGACACAGAATGATACAAAGGTACACACAGGCATTTTAAAGTAAAGGAAAAAAATGAAAGTTTTGCTGTTTGGTCTTAAAATACCAAGTTTGCAGCCCTTTGTCATGCTATCCACAATCCCCTACACCTTCTGATGAGAAATTAACTACATCACATTGACAGGAGGCATATGAAACGTACAACTGTAACATATCCATGGTTGGCAGAAATATACAATGCCAGCATTTTCTTTGGCAACTGAGCTGCATCCAAAGTTCACTAACCTAACTCACTAACTCATACTGTATATGATTCTATGCAATAACTATGAAGAAACCTACTCTGAGGACATCATTAGGGCAACCAATGCATTGTTTAGTTTATGTTAGTATCAGGTGAATAGGGCACACAAAAAAAGTATTTCACCCAGAGCCAAATCACTTTAAGTTCATTAAGTGTGCCTGGACCAGAATGACGGAGCTGTAGGCTCATCAGCCATATGTTAGGCCACCGATTAAATCCGGAGCCATGCTGAGAGAAACACAACCTCTCAAGTCAAACACAAAGGTGCATCTGTTTTGGATATGGCCTGTTTTACATCTTTAAGTCTATTTATTGCATATCTAATTGAAAAGGACAGTTGATTTAAGGTTGCACCGTGTGCCAACACGTAACTTGGTTTGAGAAGGCAGTGCAGTGACTTTTTAAATCAGCTTCCATTAGCATTATGAAACAAACTTTCATGACTTTTTGTCATGGTTTAAGATGAAGCATAGCAAATTTAGAGCATGTTGCCTTTCCTTCAATGTTTTGTCTGATAAGAGTTACATTTTCCCAAAGCTTCAAAGGATTTTTTACTGCTAAAAAGCAGTGGAGAAAGATATGATGTGAAACAAAGTGTCCCTGCTGGATTTAAACACAGCATATCGTGATTACATGGCACACACTTTATCCAGCTGAGCCACCAGGACACCACAAACACCTAACAGGTTTGGGGGATGTTTGCTGCCATGGCAACGTAGGATATAACACTTATCAACAAGCCTACAAAGGAAAGAAAACCAAAGAGATTGAGCCACAATGCCAAACCAGTGAAATAAAACTAAGTCCTTTTTCAATAGACTCAAAAGTGATCAGAGAGTCTCAGGAAGAAAATCTACTCAAAGCTCCATCATTCCTCATTATTCCACTAAAGCAGCATTTGTATTTTTTGCAGCAAAGTTAAAAAGCGTTGAGGCAAAATATCTGTATTTCTTTTCCCTAAATATTGCCAGTGAATTTGGTCTCCGTGCATTTCACAAAGCTTTAGCAGACACACGTTAACATTAGCATTTTAATCCTAGTCATTTTTTTAAATGTATGATTTGAAATTGAATTTTCTCGCGGCTACGTGTAATGATCACAGGGGACATAATTGAAGACCGTAAAATGCACAACGGATTTCACTGTCTAATACGATGAAGTCTCTTCCCCAAAGCTACTCAGCTGACAGCCAGTTGCCAAGCGTCTTGCTTGCTCAGCTGTCTAATCTATAAATTACTGACATGTCAAAATTCACAGACTTTCGCAGCTACAAAGACCAGGAGTGTACAGACGAACAAATTTCACTGTTTGGTACCTACCTTGATTCTGGGGTCACGGTTTGTGGCAGTTTCGGTATAGCCAAAGAAACATTTGTGTCATTTACTTTGAAAAATATAAACATTAGACACTGGCTCATTGATTATAATTCTTATTGTAACAGTTATAAGGCACTCAAATGGTAGCATACTGTCAATGAGAAAAAACTTAAATTGGCTTTTAAAGCCAGCAGTGCAACACTTAGCAAAGGTTGTGTCAAAGTCAGCCAAGAACATTTTCAAGTTGTACTCCTGTACATTTAGGATTGTTTTCATAAAAGTTAGCTTGTCCACAATGTCTGGCGAGAGGAAAGATCTGCTGGCACTAACAATGTCTCCAGCCGTTGAAAACAGCAGCTTGCTAGGGACAGACATTTCAGCTATGACTGACTTCTTCAGAGAGGTGAAGATGATGATGAGATCTGAGAGTCTGCTACCCTGCAGTAGAGGCTGCCTCTGTATTTTCCGTGGCCCCATCCTACAGTGTGACATGACAACCAATTGTGTTAAAAACACTGAAGTTAGTGCGCGTTTTTAAATCTGTTAAAAATAGGTGATAGACTGCTTTCTTTTTTTTATCCTTTTCACCTTTAATTGACAGCATATTTACAGCGTGAGAGGGGGAGAGACAGAAAATGGCATGCACCAAAGGGCCGAACTTGAGGCCATTGCAGCAAGGACATAGCCTTTGTGCAAGGAGCGCCCGCTCCACCTGGTGAGCTATTGGCGCCCCACTGTTTTTCTTTTTTTGTTTTTTCTCTGGTGTGTCACCTTCAATGTCAAGGCCAGAAAACAGGTTAGTACACAGCAGAAAGCAGCAATGAGGCAAGGGAGAAAATCTTAGGTAGTTACTTCTACTTTGCACCTCTTGCTTATTCAGTCGCTCTCTCAAACAAAATCTAAAAGATGTTCTATCCCTTTTTGCACAGAGATGGATGGTATTTTGTGGTGGCCTGTCATTGCATCATGCCGGCAAAGGGGGTAAAATTAGCACTTACACGCAGTTGTTGTATCACCATCACTGCCAATTAAAGCCAATCAGAGCACTGGAGGCAGCAAATACCCATGACTACTGCAGTGTCATTTAACCTGGAAGTGAATGCTGGCTGTAACCTCCTCCACTAAATACAAAAACCAGGTGCTCGTGGGTGTTAGTGAGTTTTTTGTGCAAACGAAACTTGAAAGACCATTAGCAACCACTGTAGCAGCAATATTTATTTAATCTCTCAGAATCTCTTACAGCAGGCACTATCCATGTGAGGAAGCATCCTGATCCTTGGTTTAAGTGCCATGCAATTGTTGTGGAAGTCTTCAAGTTCAGGGTCACAGTACTTGTTGAGCAATTCTCTCTGAAAGTATCCTTAATTTCTTCCATGGTAGGACTGTCTCTGCAATCAGCTTCCATGGATTTCAGGATCTTGCTTCTGAGAGATAGAAGCTGAAGCTGAAGGTGTAGTTTCAGAGCTCATTTTCCTTTCCAGAGATTTTAATGGTTTAAGGACCTCTATCACATCCTTTGCCACTCTCACATCCTGGTCAGAAAAATGAACAACGTCTTTGTTCTTGAGTGCTTTTTCTGTCAATGCTGAATAAATAGAAGCTTGTAATTCTAAGTAACGCTGCATCATGTCATGACTAAAGCTACAGCAGGTGGGAACATTAGCACTCCTTAATGCTTTGCCACAGTCCAATTTAAAGTGAGAGACTATCTAAAACCTTCTGGTCTGTGTTTGTTCAGACATTTGGGTGATGCCATCTTGTGAATTAATGCTCAGACATACTTTCCACATTGAAAGTCTATGGACAGCTGCGGTCACAGCGATGCAAGCTCTATTCATAACACCACTGAAGCTCGGAGCCAGCCCCCAGCAGTAAACGGGAAGGCTGGGAGATGAGCTTACGGTCCTTTCGACTGCCAACCTCGGCAGCTGTCAACATCGACGCTGCTGGGTCTTCTGAATATCCAACTTACAACTAACATCATAATAGAACAGCAGCTGCAGCTGGCTGAACAGCAGTATTTTGGACTAGACTAAAGGTCGGAAAAGAAGATGTGCATATGCAGTCGCTGCACTTGCTATGCCTACAGTCAGAAAAAATGGACAGTGCATGGACGTCTGAATAGGTGTCCATGCAAACATGGTCAAATGACGACATTTATGTCATGCAAACTAGGGCAGACACACCAACACAAACTACGATTTGGCCCTTGGAAGGCTGAAATGTTTCCACAGAAATACTCGACTTCAAATATGGTTGGCAAACATTTTTCATCTGACCCACTGTTTTTTGTCCATTTTATCTGTAACTTAAAAGGGGACCATATTGCTCCCATATAATGGATCTTAGGAGGATCCTCCAGATCTCATTCGAGTCACCATGTAGATGACAGCAACACAGTATAAGCAAGGCTAACCTGGCTAACTAAGCTTAGCAGAAACGCTCTAGAATTGATGCACATGCCTGTAAGTAGACATAAATTTACTATTTTGACAATTATTGTTTGGGCATACAGAACCAAATGTCCTGTACCTAAAGATTTGGGACAAATACACATATTGTTATATTCATAATAAAGACATTAATTGATTTTCATGACAGAGAAGGTTATAATCTATAAATATGTATAGATATATTTTCCAGTGTCTTCTAGTTATTGATAGCTCGTGTGATTCAGACTTCAAAGCACTTTTACATGATTCAAAATACTGTCACGATGGTTGCAAAGATAGTACAGAAATATACTGTTATTCAATTTCAATCCCTGTTTAAATAATAGTTTTATCAAAATGCCTGTGTAGTCTAAATACAGTCAAGTCAAGATACAATGGAAGCGCTTTGCTGCTGAATGTCTTATCACAGTCACTCAATCGACTTCTCCTCCCCAACCGTGGATCAAAGGGGTATCCATCTGCTATTACTGAGCAAATGCCATGCGCTCTTTCAGTTAGAGGATTTCTCAGACGTTATCTTCTTTTCATCCTGCACCGAAGCTTTATTTCCTCTGAGACATGCACTCACAAAGCAGCACCCAATCATCCAGCAAAACAAAGTATGAGACAGGAGCAAAGGGCAATTGTTTTAAGTTTTATAATATATGATTTGCCATATTAACATTCAACATTTTACCAATTAACGTATTTATGTCATTTATGGAAGCTTCATTGGGAAAATGTTAGGTAACTGATGCCAAGCTGAGTCAATAATTATTATTGTTTAGATTTAAATCTTGCCTTGCCGCTGAGCTGAAGCATGGAAATCCTGACAAAACTAAGTTGCCGTTGGTTAAGAGGATTAATAATTAGAAACACTGACAGCAAAATGCTCCCTAAATTAACATCACATCAGCTCTGCAGAATGATCTTGGACTCTTTCAGTGAAGATTTGTGTGCATGAACAAGATTTTCCTAAAGCAATGAAAACTACAGAGGCAGTTTACCAGTCTTTGAAGTGACACTTTCTAAAGTTGCATCTGTTATAATGCATTTTGTGAAGAAATGAGACAATGGACTCATTGAATACATATAAATATGGAGGTGGTAATTTTTAAACCTATTTCAAAAGTCCACATAATATTTTGCTCTGTTCCCCTAAAATTGATATTTAAGTACTTTTAGTTTGTCAATATAAAATTAATTATTTTGATAACTTATTAATCATTTCAGCCAATTTTCAGTCTTTGGGTTGGACAATCCAAGACATTCAAAGACATTATGGCTCTGGGAATTTGTGATGGGCATTTCTTCTCAATTTTTTGTTCATTTCATGGACTGATTAATTCATCTTCAACTGTAATATTTTGTTTTCATTAAGTTAATATTTATTTTTCTGTTTATATGCTGCTTTGCTGGCGAGACGATTGGGAAACAAAAGAAAGCAACAGGCAGATTTATAAGAATGATGATTACTTATTACCCAACTTCACTGTCAGATTTATGTAACAAGGCACTACAACAAACTGAGATGCAATGGTACAAAATGTTTTCACAGCCTTCACTTCATCTGCTTAATAGAAGCGTTTAGAGCAGTTCATTAATTGATTAGTTGATTGCAAGAAAATTAATCTTCCACTATTTTGGTTATCAATTATCCAACCATTCTCTAGTTCCAGAGAGAATTCAGAGAGTTTTCTTTTTTTTTCTCCCTCTTTTTCAAACACTATTGCTGTGTCTCAAATTGGACAATTCTGTTTGTACACCTACATGAAGTACACTGTGTCTACTATGTACTTACTTGCATAGTGCACTGCCTCTAGTTATCTAGCAAGCTAACATTAGCATTAACATCAACATTCACGGTACCAAATAATTACAGCATTAGCCCCTCTATCAGACAATAGTGTACTGGTGGTGAAAAGTGCAACTTATCTTAAATCTAATATTCACCTTCTTTGTTGGCCTGGCCATCGGTCTTCATCCACATCAAACACAATGCTCTGCAGAGCTAAAGTACATGTGTCAATGTGGAAAGGCAATTTACAAAGTAGTGTACCATGTAGATACCAAAGTTTACAAAAGTGTAATTAAATTGCAAACAGAGTGTAAAGAGCATTGAGTTGTGTCTACAGTTTTGCTAAAAATGTAAAATTAAACTGCAAACTTAAAGCAAAGCAGATAGCCTGCACACTGTACAGTTAGGCATAAATGCATTGGCTATAAGTGTTGATGGTTTCCGGGAGAGTGCTTCAAGAATCACTTTTAGTGTTTAAGCATTCAGAAAAAAAACTAATTAATTTACCTCAGTAAAAGTACATGTTAAATAAAGCAGTAAAGTGCACTGAAGCATCATAAGTAAACACGCTCACTCTAGAGAATGGACCCTTTGGACTCTCAAGAGTCTTGATTTAAAGAAGTACTGGACTGTCTATGCAGTAGACAGATGTATTATTAAAACTGTGTCATATTATAGAGAAAACAGAAAAAGTGCTATGGCATTTGAGTTAACTAAAGAGGTAGAAAACCTTCTATTACAAGCATGCACTGTCCTGCACCAAGCCAAAATCCATTCCCATTGGTGAGTGACTTAAGGCAAGCTTGGCCATTTTGACACAGGAAACAATATAGAACTTGGCATGTCACAAACAGTCTTGTACTACAGTTTAACAGTGCACTAAAATATGTTTTTTTTTTTTGGCAAGAAATAGGTAAGCACTAACTGAATCTTGGTTTATATTTGATTTTTAAGAACACGTTTTCACAATACAGGAAACAGTGTGGTGCTCACTTTGTGTTCACAAATTCTCGTATTACAGCCAAACAGTGCAATAAAATATGTTTCTGGATACATTTTAGGCAAGAAATGGGCAATAAAGTAACAAAATTGTTTATATATATATTAACAGCACTGCTTAGTTTTGCCATTGGATTCTAGCATTTTCAGTCTCCAAAAAAGGAAACAGTGTAGCCCACTTCCTGTTCACAAACTCTCATATAATAGCCAAACAGTGCACTAAATGTTTTTCTTAAGACATTTTAGGGTGAAGAATAGACAATACAATGACAGAATATCTGTCTTTATTCATACATCAGAACATTTTAGTTTTGCAGTTCAATCTAAGTTTGGTCAGAGAGAAAAAGAGAGACAGAGGAGGGCAGCTTTCTCTCTCAATCCACCGTTAATAGATTAATCGATCAAAAAATAATCATTAGGTGCAGCCCTACATACTTCCCAACTCTGCTAAGTTAAATGATGCACAATGCTTTGCAGTCTCCAATCATCCATCCATCAAAACATCCAGAAGGAGCCTGACACACTTTATGAATGTCCCACATCCCTAATCCTGGCCACCATAAATGAGGCCCTTTCAGTCGATAGACATCCAGCACACAATGACTACATCCAGTCATCATCTATCAAGTCTCTCAATAGAGAAAGTAGTTTGTCAGACCGATCTAATGAACTGATCTTTCTGAAGCACGTCAACGTGCATCATCAATAACTGTAAACATGGATGGCTCAGAAAGGCCAAAAGCTCACAGCTATTGCCTCTTGGATGATAATCACACTTTAACAAGATTATCACTTTACATCACCGGGCTGGTTTGTTTGCTAGTCTGCAACATAGTTTTATTGATGTTGGTAAACCATAAAGCTTTCACATTGTTTCACATCTCAGCTCTGCTCGTATGAGCGTGATATACAGCTGACCTTCTACTGGGCACTGCTTTCTCTGACATGAGTTTGGTTGGCATGTCTCAATGCATCTTGACAGACAGGTAGGCTGAGGGCTGAGACTCTGATGCCACTGCTGTTTTTTCTTTTCAACTGTGGAGTTGGTGTAGCTTTTGTTCTGCCAGTTCATATCTCATGCAAGTCAATGTCACCCACCTGCCCCTCAGTGAAGGCCCTCACAGATGATTCCCGACATCACAAAAGATTCAAATCGAGAACATGGCACGCTGAACTGCTCATGCGGCGGCTGATTTCTCTTATATAAGCATGCCAGTTTCGAAATGGGCAGTTTAGAAGCCAGTGCTGTGGGTTAATTGGACTACAGAGAGAGATTTGCACTTTTAAGATAGCAGTCTATTGTAAATAGTCTAAATTTTACCTTTGCAATGGCTAGTGCCTGCACATGTTTATTGGAGGAAAATTATAATTTATATATATTAAAGGCTTATCCAGAGCGTCTTACACACTGCTCAGTATTCATAATTAAGACAACGGCATCGAATAAACTGAAGACATTTGGCAGCGACCAGACCATTCCAGCATTCAGCTGACCACTAACGTCCAACAGAGTCTGCAGGAATAACAAGCTTCAACTCATTCCCTTGAACTGATTGCTATTTATGTGGGAAACAATAGGCAGCCACACTTCACTGCAATACAGGATACTGCCTTTATTGTAGAAAATGCTGGACAAAGCGCTCAAATTGTCAGCATGGCAATTTCTTTGTTTTTTGTTTTGCACTTAACAGTAAAATTGTACTTCCCACTGGATTGTATCCTTGTAGTAGAAAGGCTTTGCAAAAGCTTTAACTTCAAGTAAGGTACAGAAATTGTATCATTATTATCAAAGGCTATACTTGGTTGGAGCTGCTTGTGACTTGGCAGTAGCTATACAAAGCACAGTGTGCACTTAATGTGCTTGACATGATGCTCTGTTCCAGGAGAAATAAAGATAGTTTTGTGAATATTGCCACTGGCCCACAGAGGGACGGAAGCATCCTCAAAGAGGTTTTGACAGAAATCCTCCTTGAGGCACTGAGTCTGTTTTGGGTTTTTTTTTTGTTTGTTTGTTTTTTTTTAACTCCTGCTTTCAACAATGTCACTGTTGACTGTCTGGGAAATGGTGTAATGACTGGGTTTTTATCACAGCACATTGTAGTGCTGAAAACAATTATGCGCCAAATGTATTGCCATTTATCAGTTTTATAGATGTTTTTAGGTCCAGTTCCTCCTTGGCTTATCCGCATCACTGGCTAAAGCAGGTTGTGTTAATGTACAAATTAGCCAAATAGCCCAGAAAATAAGCTAAAACATTAAGAGCAGGTCTAAGAAAATAGTGGGCAGACATGCATTTTTGGGCATTTAATGGAAATAATGAAGCATAATAAAAACTAAATTCTAGGGATGCATCAAATATCAATTTGCAGATGTTTTTGTTGTTATGTTTCTGTTGTTTTGTTGTTATTCAACCCTTTGTGGCATGGAAACAAAACAACAAATTTATCCTCTATCAACTGCATTTATTCAGATTCTTGCCAAGAGCTACATTTTACAAGATTACGTTTCAACATATCATGATAATGCTATAATTTTCATTCACCCAATACTCATTTTGAACACATCATGCTGTTACTCAGTACAGCCAGCAATTAGTTATGGCCACTGGCTGCTAACAGCTAATGGTAACTAGCTCTCCTCCTGTCGATTTCAGCACAGATTTGTTGGTCACAATTTGTCATTATCAAGGCAAAAATAGGGTGCATCCCCTACAGGGTCGACAGTGACACCACCATTCGTCCCAAATGCATCCTGGGGTAGATCTCATTCATCCCAAACACACTATCTATTGTCCCCAGGACAACAGCATGACATTAGTCTTGAGCTCTGCTTTTTAGCCTGCGCAAAATTGATGTGACAGAACAGAAAAACATCGTCCACTGCCAGCTGTGAATGTCATCTTACTTGCAGATAGGCCAGTGGCAGTCAAAAAGGTGAATATCAGCTGATACTGACGTTTGGCCAATAACTCCTGCATCCAATGCTTTACTAAATTCTTGCCAAATGTTTCTAGACACTAATTCTAAGCATTATGGAAGGTTAAGGAGAAAAAGAAACTCAAAAAATAATTTCAATTACTTATTTTTTTGGGTGTGCTGTTGATGTACTCTACTATTCCACAGTGCAATACACAAATGAAATGGAGGAGCTGCTTAAATCAAAATGAAGTGTGAAAGGTGATGAAACAGCCACAGAAATATCTGAAATATCTGAACAGCAACAAATATAATAAGCATTATATTTTTAGAAATATATTTTTCTTTCTCTTTGTAAAGTTTGGAAATGTTATTCTAAAGTCTCTGTTTGGTTGATGTGCAATGATTGACATATTGTGTATTTCCTTCCTCGTAAAATAGGAAAAATAGTGTTTGTTTCATGTATACTATCTGCAGTACACTATACAGATTTATATACGGTAGACTGTAGACAACTAGTATGAAATATGGAATTGGGACACAGCATAAGAGACCATAAATCGCCTCGGGTTGACTTGGATGGATGGATGGATGGATGGATGGATGGATGGATGCAAAGATGGACTTCACACTGATGAATGCATGAGGAGACTGAGAATGGGTGCTGACTCACTCCGAAAAAGAAGTTATGGCTATATCATGTAAATTATGTTATGCTAATCTATGCTACACTCAGCGTGGTCACCCAGTGAATGCATCCAACACATGAAAATTTCATGATCTGCAGGATTTATACAGTCTACTAAACAGCAAGACAGCGTGTGGACACAGGGGAGTCACTGGACACATTCCAGGGGTGCAAAAATCAATCTGCAGAAATAAGCCCATAAATATTACCAAAATGAAGTACTACTGAAATGAATTCACTGCTGGAAACAGTACATCAGCAGCAGCTCTTGTAATTAATAGCTGAACTTCAGTGAACTATTTAGAAACAAGGATAGAAACATCCAATAGATGTTGATCTTAGGGATAGATTATTTCTGAGCCAGGCTTCAAGCTCGGTGTCAGCAAGAAATCCACCCTGCTTAAGTGTCCTTTTGCTCATGTATGTGTAATAATGTGCTGATCGATGAGTTATACTGCTTACTTAGGAGAAGTGCGGCCAAATAAACAGAACATGCTGCACAAAGTATTCATTAAGTGGGCTGTTTTTTTTTTTAGCTTCTATGTAACTTCACATTAACATTGGGGAAAGGGTGAGGGTTAGGGTTAAAACATCCTAACAAACATAAAACACCGTTAACAGCACATGAATTTTCTCCGCAATGGCCGTGGTAAAGATATTCTACATCCATTACGTTCAGAAAACATTGATCAATAATTATTCGTGCTGCATGTCTTCAGAGTGTCCTCAGCTGTCCCTTAAATCTATTCTGAGGAGAATGTGCTCACCATTTCAGAGTTATAAAGCTTTCAAAGGTGTCAAAGATTTACACAGCAATAATCTGCAGCTTTACACTAATATAGTGCATCACACCTTGAGATAAGCCCGCTACGTTATTATTGTTTCAAAAAAGCCAAAGGCAGTAAATTATCAGTTTTTGAATCATGTGTGCATGCAAGATAACTATCAAATAACACATGCATCAAAGCGTGCACCCAAGAAGAACTTATTTCATGGATTCGGGCCAAATGCAAAGATATTCTGCTGCTTCTGTTTCTTTGAGGTAATACATTTTTCATTTCCCTTAAGCTGTGCTTTTTTTGTGATGGTCCAGCCTAGTTAGACTATTATCAATGCAGCAGTGGTCCTTGTGAGGCTCCGATGAAATTCTCTTCACAGACGTGTTGACTAAAGGGAGAGATTTAATCAAGGCGAGCTGAAATTTTCCACTATTGTTTGTCAACTGCAACAGCAAGAAATCAAGATGCCTGACTGTGAATCTCTCCGAATTAAACATGCTCTTTGATCAAAGGTGGGACGTGAAATGCATGGTATTTAATGGCAATAAACTGAAGGCAGCATTTCACAGGTCTACTAATGAGTCAATGCAATGTAAATTTGGTCATCATTTATTAAAAATATAATAATATGAATTAAAAAAAGAAGCTAACAACTTACTGACAGGAATGGAAGAATACGCAAAATTTGACCAAACTACTGAAACTCTGTTAACCAGTTTAGTAACACTGCTGTCTAATAATCTTCACGTGTCATTGGCCTATAGTTTACATTGTAGCTTGCTTCGCTCAGTTTTCTCAAGAACACCTCAAAACCATGTGTTTTGGTACAGTTTATGTTGCCATTAGCTGCACTACGTTTTGCTAAATTGCCATGGTTGGATGTTACTTAAAGAAAAAACAACACTATTATTATACTAAACTATTATTATAATTAGGTTAAAGTAGTTTTTGCTGTGAACTTGAAGCTTCAGTTAGCAGTAAGTTAAACTCTTACAGCTTACTCAAAAAGCTTTCCTGTCCATATATTAATAATATTTGCAAGCTGCACTGGTGCTTTAAAATGTGACTAAATGGTCATGGTTTGGAGCCCCTACAGATACGAAAACCCTTGCCTGCTCACACACTGTCGTTTAAGAGAGAGTGGTCCGGATTGGCAGAGGAGTGTGAGTAATGCAACACGTTTGTGCCTGTGGCTAAAAAAACAAAAAGATGGAAGAATTTATACTTGATGTGATGTTCGCAATAGTCATTTCATTCATCCCACGTGGAACAAGCCACGATACATTGAGTATAATCAATATATCACCCACCCTATTACACATTGTACCTACGAGTATTCAACTGGACTTGGATATTAAAGCACAAACAGAAACTACTGTAATAATGTTCTCTGATTTATCTTCCCCCAAATGTGAAAAAAGGAAAGAAATACCACATTGTGGTTGCACAACATCAAACAGCATAAACCGAAACATATCTAATTCCCACAACTTTCCTGGAACAACATGAACAGACACTTTTAAAAGATAACCGGATAAAAATATGGCCAGCTATTATTTCACATTTATTATTATTCACAGACTTCTTGTTTTTGCACCAGGGTGCTTGATTATGCATGTGTCTCTCTATTAAAGCCAGACATTCAACCAAACATAGAAAACACAATGTGAAGGCTGAGGCTCTTAACCGTTCACTTCACTGGAATAGTAAATGCTTCTGCGGTCTTCTAGCCTTTAATAGGCAGCGGAGTTAGACATCTCCAATGAGGCTAGTGCAGTCTGATGAAGAGCACGCCACACAACTTTTTGACTAACAAATCAATATGTAAGGACAGAATGATCTCTCATCACAGTGGCATGTTATGGAGCAGTAATTCATGGAGGCATTGTCTTTTTCCTAAAGCCTCTGTAAAGAATGAATATTGGATTAAATGCGCTGTATTTTGTTCAGTGTGCCTTACTTTTCAGAGGAAAGTCTCATTAAGACTAGTAAGACCTATGGTAATAAGCACTACACAATAATATATTGTTCCTATGCATTATTTAATGGGACTGTGGGGAAGATAGTGTTTGCGTGCATTTCAAATTCTGTATGAGAGCATGTAGCTCTCCTAATTGGCTTTTTCAAGAGAGCTAAAGGGAAATGCTGTTCTGGCAGAAGATATTGATCAATATGACCAAATGCAGCTACTGAAAGCATGATCTAATTCAGTGTCACCTTCAGCTAAACAGTTGAAGGCTAGAAGCTGCAGTTCAAGGCATTGCTGGAAGTTTGCTACCAGTGATAAACTGATTTGGCTTACTCTTGAGTCATTTCCAGTATGTGTGTCACATGGGTTTCGCCACTGCCCCGCACCTGCAGGTCCTGACTCTATTCATTCTGATGGGAAATGTGAAAGTGAGCACAGGTTTTGACTGATTCTTTTACCCAATAGTCACTGAAGTAAATATTGGACCCTTTTTTCACAAACGCTAACCCTTCTCCACATTCTGACACTAAAACGGCATTTTTCAAACAGACAAATCAGAAGACAATCAACTTTATTTGAGTGTCTGTCTCTGTTTTAGTGACAGTGTTGTATGATCTGACATCAGCTGTCATGATCTTGTATTGGACTGACATCAGATGTTAAGCTAACAGATAAAAACAAGCAGTGAATTGAGGAAAAAACACATTTTAACTCTAGATAGTGGGCTTGGATAGTAACCCTATACCAATGTATTCAAAAATCCCTTTCTACAATTTTGACACTATCACAAATACAGGCACTCTTCTTTCTATTAAAATCACCATATGTAATGCAGAGCACGTGCCAACCAGAGGTCAGTCTCCAGTCTCTACTGGTGGAATAAGCAGCTGGTGGTGGTGGGGATAATGTTACAGTACAACAACTGGCCAACAACAGGGGGAAAACGACACATTTTTACATCCAATTGGGTGAATTAAGGGTTTATTTTGAAGAAAACCCCAAGTGTGTCTTTGCTGAATGAGTGGACCAATTAAACATTTAAACTAAACCAAGTGACCAACTAAGACAGTTTTGGTGAGTTTTATTTTGTTTTTGTCTAGAGTGTCTTATCATGATTTAAGTTAGTTGTTGTTGAAAGAAAGAAACTACATTTCAAAAGGTGTATGGTTGTTTTCCCATGTTTAATGAAGAAAATCAGTGTAAAAAATATACCTTTTCTTGACATTTTGTGAGGTTTTTTTGTGTATAATTATACTGTTAAAGCTGAGAGAGCTTGGGGTAGCAAACTCGCCAGTTGTAGAGGGGGTAGTGACGTACACTAATACATCATACACCCCTGTGAAAATTCAGGAAGGTATGAAGGTATTAAAAATTAGCAAGACTAGTATATAATATCGTACTGGTTTGAATCTGCTTTCATCCATCCACAACACTTCAAAATGAGGTGGGAGGATGTGGGAGAAAAACAACTGAACCCACTTAGGAGACTAGAAGTGTATACTATTTCCTACCCTTGGCGCTGCTTCTAGCGTGTCATCTTGTATTATAAAGCATCTTTGACTCAGCCATTGTTTCTTGTTTATATAATGATATCATATCACTTTATCTAAATGACCACATAAAGGCTCTGACACACAGTGTCAGGAGCAACAGTCAAAGGCGGCCATAGTGGCAGGATAACTGCACAATAGCAGTTCTTTAGGGAGACAGATGCCACTAATAATTTTTTTATTCGAGGGTGACTGGCTGGTACCATACAGCAGATCTCATGGGAATGAAATGCGCCACTCCTCTGCAATTTAAATGCCATATGTTGCACAGCAGGTTACATGTTTTTCTCAGTTATATATTTGTGTCAGGACTCTAGCTGCTCTAAACAGGTTGGATATGGGATGTTTGGATTATGACGGCTGCTTGCCACTGGGCTCAACCAGGCGTTCAATGTCATCCCACATCCTGCACAGCATTCCCGAAAGAATTAGCACTCTAACCTCTGTATAGATCTGTGTATTGCTCACCTCAAACAGCTAGTCTCTGAAAAAGACCCTCCAGTGCTTCCTTCAATAACCCCCTACCACAAACCCCCATTGTACATTCTGGTCACACGCTATTGCTCCATTTTACATGTGACACTCATCATGTGGCACCATGCAGGTCAGTCTTTAAGCACCAGCGCTCCTTGTGTGCACCTGCTTTCTCCGTCATTGTCAGAAACAAACAACAGCACCTTAGCCATGTTTAACAAGTGTGCTCAGTGCATACGCTCAATACATAACAGATTTCTTTATTCAGATATATTGCTCAGATGTGAGGGGCTAAAAGCCTTCAAGATGAAAGGAGCCACATCACAGCAATCACTATTTCCAAAGGTTACCAAGTCAGAATGCCAATGTTTCAAGATATACAAAACCATGCCAGAGTAGCAAAAATATGAAGTCCATCTATGGCATTATTTTTCCACTTTTGAGTATTTCTGGAAGGTTTTGAAGAGTTTCATGCTGCTTCGCTTTTACACTAGTCGAGGACATTTTGTTTCATCTTAATTAATTCACTGAACATTTGCAAACAAGTGTTTGCCAGTAGTTTGATTGATTGCTATGCATTTATAGAGAGTGTAGTTCCATTTTCCACACTGCTTGTCCAAGGTTGAAAATGGATGTTGCAGAGGATGGCAGCCTATCCCAGCATGCACTGGTCCAAGTGCAAGGTAAACTCCGGACAGTGTCACAAGCCTATCACAGGGCTAATAAAGTCACCTTCATACAGGAAAAATAAAGCTTTGGACTCTACATTTAACTTTGGTTTTTCTCTCACACGTGCAAACAAATAGACAAAACTATTTACTGCATTCAAACCCTCTTACTGTGAGGTGGCATTTTACCAAACACGCAGCACAAAAAATACTTCTGTGTCCTCAACCACTGTCAAATAATTCATTCTTTACTGATGAGTAAGAAGAAACAGTCAGCTAGCAGGGTAATCTCCAAATTCTGTATCAAATATATCACATAAGTGATCAATAGTCGTGTTTATAGCTTGTAAAATATCACTGCAGCAACCTCCTGTTGTAACACTTTAGTGCTCCTACAGTTTGCTCTCATTTAAATTCCTGATGCAGCAAACTTGAAAAGCAGATTGTGTTTTATGCCTCTTGAGGCCTGTATGTTATTTACCTACAGTTTCCTCCAGTGTTCAGAACTCATAGCATCATAGCTTCTACCCTGTCACTTTGTTACTAGCTAACCTTAAAAAAAAGAAATGCCAAGGCTAGCTCTCATTTAATTGCTTCAGTGCTTCTGTGGCTACTCCTTTGATCTTTTTGGCTAGTTGCAATTACGCAATCGCTTCAACTTTTTTTTCACGCTTCTCGAGCACTAAATAACTTGACTTGCCTTGGGAGAAACGTCTATCTCGTTCTGTCGACTGATAACAACTTAATTGGTGCTTATTTTCTCCTTTCTCTGCTTGGGTTTTTCTGCATGCAGAGTCCTGAGTTCAAAACATTAACAAGAGGATGGAGGTTCTTTTTTTAATGCACTGGCATCACTTCTTTTAAGTCTGTCACTCTTTGTATCATGGTATCCTCTGACCCTGTTTATTTCTAGACAATGTAGGGGTGCAAAGGCAGGCTGGATTTAAAAGCATAATTGAAAAATTCCAACAAATAACAAGACCACTGAACCTTCTCAGTTTCAACACACTACTTATCCATAATGCTTGGATCACACTCTTATCTCTGCACCTTCAAACCAGCACACATTACTCTGTGCTGCTCTGATACTGCACCGATTGTGTATAGGCCTCACTAAAATCATGCATGTTAAAAGTCACTGGCTCTATAGCGTTTTGAGTTAGAGAATTAAAGCTTTGATCAGCTTTTAACAGTCATCTTTGAAGCAAATGTCTATATTTTGCAGTTCTCACTCTGCAAGCATGACTCACTGTAAATGGCTATTTTAATATGCCTTGTACAGAGAACAAAAACAGGTTTATACAATGTTATGAAGTCTTTTATACTCCCAAATGCAGATCAATAGCTTGTGCTTGCTGTTATTCTCTCGTTCCTGCGGTGGCTGATAACCCTGTGCAAGCCCAATTTCATAATGCTAACACATGACACTGGCACCATGAGCAGCTGCTGTAATACAATGCAACAGAATGGCAAGGCAAAGAGACCCCATTAATCTCACCCCATGGTCTGTAAACAGCAACCTAGAAAGCAGAATCCCTTGCACACATGGCATTGTCACTTCGCTTTTATGCACTACCTGCTGAGATATGAATTTGTTCGGCAGTCGGTTTCCTGCTTGCACCGGCGCTGCTAAGCATGGAAGTGCTGGCAATAATGCACGGTGTTGATAATGACCACCCTGCCTGATTTCATTAGGCAAACACATGACAACCAGTGCTCTGAGCTTCTGCTGTAACATCCCGCAACACATTGACAAACCGGAGACATGATCATCACCACTTACAGGGCGAGTGAAAAAACACACCTAAATACATAAGAGCCCCGCTGCATGCACTGCTAATTCAAATTAAAAATCCAATAAAGGCTCAAGAGTATCAAGCCTCCTAAGGAGAAACCTCATTAACCTCTGTTTTTAGGATTCTTTTCAAGTCCCTTATGTTTAAACCTGTATGGTTCACAGCTTTAACTAAACAGAATTTCAATTTACTCTGGTCCAAAACACAGGGTTCAGCGTTTCCTGAAGCACTTCACAATAATAGTGAGCCAAGCCCCTGAGCTACTGCTTGTGCTTTTTACCCTCAAAGCTTGATATGATGCGTACGGTATGATTTTTATTGCTTGTAGACATACGAGGCATTTGTCAGAATATGGAACAATGCCAAGACCCAATGACAACTTTAATATTTCATTCTACTGTGTAATTTCAGCCGACAGCTGTGAAGAGGTGGTACTCTGCCATGTAGAAACATACATACAATCTCGAGGCTCACTAAGGGTAAAGGAGGGTGTATACAGTACGGTAGATGCAGCTGGTATTTCCAACAGCACTGCAAGCTGCAGCACTGCACGCCCTGATGTAGCAACACGGCTGGCCAGTGCCTACATCTTCCCCAGGGGACGTCTTGGGAAGTATTATGCGGATAAAGCAGAGCTATATCAGGGATGTTCGACTCGACTTTAGTGTAAGAATATTGACATCTAACCCTTCCTCAGTCTAATGGATTTACAACCTTGCTACCTCCATGCAGGCGTCCTGGACCATGCTTCTCCCATCTGTTGTTGCCAGTGTCCTCTGACTGATAAACAGATATTTCACTGACCTCTCTGGGCCCCATGTGCCAAAATTAGAATAGCCGGAGTGTAACAAACTTCTAACAAACGCTGAGCTGGATCTAAGGAGGCTGAGCTTATTGGGTAACTGGAAAAAAAAATGATGAGAGGTGCGAAAAATTCCAACTACTGTACAGACGTAATTGCCAGCATTCACTCACAGCGCCCATGAGATTGTTATCATGCTGCATCAGTGCTTCTATAACTCTTTATCATCTCTAAACCTGCTTAGCTGATAGCCAAAAACAATGGCAATGTGCAGCCCCTCTAAATCACACACACACACACACACACAGACACACACACATCCTGCTGAGGCCTCCACTCAAATAAAAGAATAATCTCTCTATATTTAAACTCATCTCAAAATGACATTAGCAAGTTTTCTCAATCATTCAAGCTCCATGGCTCCACACTAAAACTGTCCCATTCTCTTGGTAATCAGTGCAATTGCCCTGATGGGGAAGATTTCAGTGCTGCTGCTAATTTATGAAAAAGTCTTCCGTCTCTGCTGCGTCGTGCTGATGCAGACACGCCCGGGCCATTTCCACAGGCACTCCAAGTCTCTGGGAATTCAACTCATGTGTCACTGTTCATCCACCTTCACCTGCACTGTTTGGAGCCACAGCACTGCTTTGACAGGGCCTGTTTATGGGGGGCCCAAGTAACAGACTGTATACTAATAGTATCAGTAACTGCTCCACCAAGTGAGGACAGACTACCTCACGTAGCCTGAACACATCTCAGCAAGACAGACATCATATTATGCAGCTAAACTCCTGTGAATGGCTGCCTTTAAAGTGGAGCAAAGATTTGCACATTATGCAAGACACTGAAATAGATTGCTGCTAAGATAGATAGATAGATAGATAGATAGATAGATAGATAGATAGAGATCATATTGCAGGCCTCTTATTCTACATTTAGTTGTTTGCACAATCAATGCGGCACACCACACATTTGTAGACCGCTCAGCTCACCAGACAGCCAGATCCACACACGCATCTCGAGAGCAAAGTCCATGGCACATTTCTCACCAAGTCTACTAAGTGACTTACCAAAAGTGGCACGAATGAAGCAGATGCCGAAGGGTTGATCCTACTGTACATGCTTTCCGCCGTCCACACACTTGTCTCGCTGGGTAAATTCACTCTGGGATTGGCGTCGGGAGTTCATTTATTCCAAATTTTCACGCGTAAAAAAACCTTCTCGTCAGGGCTGAAGGGGGGCTTGTGCTGGAGAAGAAAAAAAATCCAACGGACGTGATGAGCGACAGTGTGCCGTTGAAGTGTCATCAACAAGAGACAGTGGGATATCTTCCAGTTACCTGCGTCGCGGTAAAACCCCACCTTAAATCCCAGTACGATCCGATGAAGTCAGAAAATGAAATTAAAAAAATCCTTCCAAAAAGCTCAGGAGAGTCCCGAATCTTGCGCCCGAGTCGTGTTTAAAGGGGTTAAAGCGTCAGTACGTGGTCGTGTGTGTGTGTGTGTGTGTGTGTGTGTGTGTGTGTGTGTTAGAAACGCAGGAATACGATGGATTAAAAATCCCAATAATTCCAACGCTTGTTATGAATTTGTAGATGGAGTGAGGACAGAAAACTGCAGCTCTTTTTTGGATTGCGCTCTTGAATAAAAAAAAAAAAAAACGGCTTGAAGGTTGGCGTCAAATTCAGGCGTCAAGTCCGTCCAAAAAAAATCACGAAGGTCGAAAACTCTCACCGGTTTTCTGGTAATTACAGCGCCTGCTTTACCGGCAGCTGCTTGCCATTACTGTAGCCATTTGTTGTCACAACTTCCCCCATCTGAAGCGCAATGAAGGAATCCCGCCCATGCACTGATACTCTGTTTTTTCTTCTCTTTTCCTCCTCTATACGCGTACCCATGCGAGCAATTAGTTTTCATACATGACTTGGTCTGTCCGCTCCTTCAACAAAGAGATGCGGTCGGTTTCTCCAGGCGGGATGTGGCAGGAAATCTTGCTGTGTCCTACAGGACAAGCAGCCTTCGAAAATGCGCCTCTGTGCTCCTCGTGCAGGCGTCCACCTGCGTAATAAGAGCCGCCGATATAAATGAACACACGTTGTCACGCCATGATGTCTGGAACAGAGTAGAGCCAAGTGGCCAGTGGACAAAATTTCTTGGTATCAGAGGAAACGACTGACACCCTTCATGGACAGTGCAGCACTGCAGCAATGTGATGTCATTTGGGCTGCGTTTAAAGCATACATACACGAGAACCTGAGGGCTTTCTTTTCCTGTGGTGAGGATGAGAGCAGGTGTTTTGTATCTAGAGGAGGCGCTATGAGGTGTTTGTGATACTCCGGGATAGGCTGATAGCTCATGGTCCAGCACAACAAGATACTGCAACGGTGGGGAGGGAGGAAGAGGGGGTGCTGGGTCACTGCTGCACTTAAAAAATAACATTCAACCTCCTACACTGTAAAATTTTAAAGGTGATTTTACTTAAAAACATCCAGAAAACCAATTACCTTGTAAGTAAATATAACTTTTCTTAATTAATTTTCTTAATCTTAATTTATATAATTTTTCATAAATCTAATTGTTATGTTTACTTAAAATTTAGTTATTTTCACTCAATTTTGTGAAGTTGAAACTTCAGTAAACCAAGTAGGCTATACTGTGCTATGCCAGCTAGCAGGGAACATTCCCACAACATTGACTAAAGTTACTTACAAGTTGCAGTAATATTTCAAAGAAAACATTTTAATCTAATGTTCAAAGAACGTTTTAATGATGTTTATCATTTCAAATAGTGTTCCTTTAAGCTTAAATACTGACTAAAATTTATTGTTATAACTGCAACATTCTGAGGATGTTTTGGTGATGTGGAGAGGTTACAGATCATATTATGGTCTTTTATAAAACATCCCCTCAACGTTACATGAGAACAAAGGACGAACATTTTAAAAGCAACATTCAGAACATGTTATTGAAGACTGAGATTACGGGCCATTTTTTTAAATGAAAATGTAATGTAATGTGATACGTTAACAAAAAAACATTTTTTACATTTTGATGTTTTTAGAGAATGTTATAATTTTAAGAGGAACGTTCTGGGAACTAAAAGAAAACTTGCTGCTGGAAAAAAACATTACTAGAACATTTCATTGGTTGCACTGTGCTATTCTCAGAACGTTTTTAGAAACAATATATCTGTTTTCTGCTGGCTGCATACAAGTCAATCATATAGTACATGTATTTTCTTAGATATGTCAAAAACATCTATGAAAACGATTATTTTGAAAAATGTAAGTAAATATAACAACTTCATCTTAATTTATGTTTAATTTATCTAATTGTTTAGTTTACTTAAATTGTAGCAATATTTACTTAATTTTGTTAAGTTGGTGCGACTTAAGAGAACATGTTAAGTTGAATCAATATTTCTACATTGCAGCAACTTTGGTAAACCAAGTATATTTTTGATATACTGTATATCTATTATGCTGGTTGCATACAAGTCAATCCTATTTGTGTTTTCTTAAACATGTTAACAAAACAGAACTCGTAGATCTCTTAACTTCATCACTGGCAAAATCCTCTTTGTGATGATTACATTAACCCTTTGAAACCTGTGCAATTTGGCTCAATTTCTTTCAAAACCATGGTAAGAGGGTAAGGACTAACTTAACAAAAAAATGGCCCAGAGATCTGCAAGAAGTTGGTAAAACGTTGCAAGAAATTTCTGGAATTTGTTTCCCCTACTTTTTTATAATATCTACCTTACAATCCTCCCAAACTAATTTTTAGATAATTTCCTTGTAACATTTCTTACCAAGTTTTTGAAAGATATCAAATCATGAAAGGCATCTGAATGCAGCAAAGGAAAACTGATGTAGATCTAGGTCTTAAAGGGTTAAGTCAGACTAACTTGGTTTAATGACATTGCTAACACTTAGAAAGAAAAAGATCATTTCACTTGTAATTTTTAGGTTGCAACAACTACACAAAATTACGTAAATACAGCTACATTTTAAATAAACTCAACTGGATAAAAAAGCAAACAAATAACGATTTATAGCTATATTCACGTTCCTCTTTTCAATGCAATAGGTTTTGAAGATAATTTCAAGTAAGATCAACTTGTCAGGTTTTACAGTGTATAGGCAACTTTACTGCTTTGTATTCAGGCTGTAATGAATGCCCTTTTATTTTCTGATCCTTCCCAATCTTGAATGCCCATCATGGTAAACAGACAATAAGTTGACCACCCACTCAGACAAGACACTTTGGGACAAGCACTCCTTTTGGCCAAGATCAATGGAAATGGGAAATCCAGCATGCAGAAAAATAGGCTAAACATGAATATCCTCCCACCCTACAAAAAAAATGGTAATCCTCTCTGAGTTGCAGCAGAAAGCCAGAGACAGCCCATCCTTCATTATAATGTGCACATCTGCAATAAGCCTCTAAGAGGAGGATAGCATGTTTTTTTTGTGCATATTCATCCCCAAGTGTATTGTCTGGCTGCATGGATGCCACAAGACATGTGATGACAAATCCTGCCAAATCCGACTGACCAGAGCGTCACACCTACTGCGCAGATTTGCACTATATAAAATATAATATAACTGTAAAATAGCGGATATAAGAGATGTGCAGAGCCAGGAGAGGAAAGTTTGACTTCACCTTTAAAGTACGGTTGATTTAGACACAATATGTCTGCTGTGAGCTGAATTAATCTGGCATACAAAGCACCTTATCATATAAGAAAATTTAAGATACAATAAAATTATCACCCATAACAAGTCCCAAATGTAAGACTCTAATAATGTTGGAATGTTAAGTAATAAAAGTACCATAAATACCAAGGTTACTGCTTATTATCATGGGCACACTTAGTGTCTTTAAAAAGGAAGGAGGGATAGTACATCTTAATGTGAATATTTCCCTTTTTTGGCATTGTTTAACAATAGATACACCTCCTACCACGGGTGGATTATGAGACGATGGGGCCATGGGCAGAGATGATTAAAAGGCCCCACCACCTCTCCTACACAGGAGCATTACACCAGGCTGTTCTCGTGCAACATTATACATTTTCCTACGATAAGTAACACACCAAATTTCGTACATTTTCCATGTAAACAAGAGCCAGTAATTTGTGCAAAACCTAAGTATTTTTGAGGGCTGCAATCACATGACCAAAGTGCTAACAGAAGTAGTCCTGAGTAGTTAAAAAAGGAGGCAAGTTGGGGCAGTGGATGGCTCAATTAACACAGGACTTTCACTGTGAACTTTGAGTCGTTTTAAGGTCACCATCACAATGTTTCTTTTCCTAAACCTATCCACAGTAACTTTACTTGCCTAAATCAAACCTCTGTAATTTACACATTAATCTGTACCGTTAAGTTATGGACGTGACCTCATTTATGTAGCACTAATTCATAGGATATCATGCAAACATTGTGATGTGTTGTATAAGAATAAGTTGCCAGACACAGTCTTTGTGGCAGTTTTGCTTCTTTTTTGTTGTTTTGCATCTTCGTTCAATCATAAGTCTCTTTGCATTTCCTCTGGATCTTTTTTTTTATTGTTTTGTCTTTTTCTTTGCTGCGTTATAGTAATTTTGTGTCTCTTTGTGGTTGTTTTTTTGCCATTTATGTAGTAATATTGTGTCACTGTGTGGTTGTTTTACCCATTTTTATAATTAGTATGTGTCTCTTTGCAGTTCCTTCGGATCTCTTTGTGGTCTTTTTGTGTCTTTTCGTGGTAATTTTGAGTCTCTTCCTGGTCGGTAATATAAGTGACGTTTTGAAATTTATCACTGGGGGGACCCTGACACTTTGGGCGCATGTGCCTGTGCCCGATAGACCTGTTTGATATTCCATCTATGCCTCCTAGTCATGTAGCTGTAAGTTATACATCATCTTTGTGATGCTGCTGCAACATGACAGGTGTCACAATTATCTAAGTTGCGTCTCTTTATATGAGTGCAGCAGCTTGTTGTAATTAAAGGGCAGTTCATAATGGGTGGGGCACCTTAAGGGCATTTTAAATGGATCATTGATATGTGACACAAACCAATTTTGGAAGCCCTTTGCACTTGCAAAGCACGCTCCCTGTCAAAACCTGCCTACTTAACAGTAAGTCAACAAATATCCACCACATAGCTATCTTTAAAAGGGCTGAAACCAGACCAATTGAGATTCAAACACCCTCTCAAACTAGTTTTGTCCCTTTTGAATAGACGCTGATGCTCCAAAATTTCAATGTGCCGCAGAGTTTGCGTTTCATTATGTGATTGCTCTGAGGCTGATCTGAATGAGCATGTGTGTTCATGAAGTGGCCGAGTGCACAGGGCGCATGCAGCGAATACTGATGGAAACTGAGAAAGAGCCATGAAGGAAGCCAATCGGCTATTTATATCAGGCTGCACTCCATGGGGCAAAGCTCCCTCTCACAGTAATGCACTGTAAAAATGATTGATTAGTGTGATATTGAGAAATTGTCCGTCTTTACCATCTTCACTGGCCAAAGTGATGAAATTACTGCACACTGGTCTTTGAAAGCATAATAGCAGATTAGGTCAGTGTGATCTATCCTCTCTAATAAGGAAACTTGCCATTCCCTAAAGTCCAAAACATAAGAGGGGCGTCTGCACTCAGATCCAGTACACACCACCTAGTCACTAATACTCTCAGACACTGTGCTTAATGACCTGGAACCTATTACGTACCGAGGTTGCTCAATTTAGGCTTAGGTGTATGTGGCCTTTGTATGTGTCCAACTTAAAATGTCATTTTTGACACAGCACAATTGCTCCTGTAGCTGTTTTAACAAATTGCTCGGATCAATTTCCATTAAGGACGGTGAAATTCCCAGTTTCTTCTCCCTGGCTGAGCACAAACCACCTTTGATGTGATGCTCCATCGGTTCAGTGTGTCAGTGAAAGGTCTCCATTGTGTGTGCGTACTTTAAATTGGGATTAGTATTAGTGCAGTGATTGAGACAATAAAAAAACGCTGTCTTCTCAAGAACAGCATCATTACAGTGTATACAGTGCTCTATAGTGGATTACAGCAGTATTGTTTATACAGTTGAATCACCCTGTGCATTAGCACTCTCTCGCTCTCTCAGTGCAAAAGTTCCTCCTAATGTGCTTTAAACTCTCCAGCTTACCATCAAATGTGGAAGCACCGTGATGCGATTTCCACTCTAAGGGTCTGTAATTAGCTTATAAGTGGGGCTTTTTTAACATGGGGAAAATAACAGGCACATATGGGAGGCTGCATGTTAACAGACCTCAGCCTGTGTGAGGTGCATGCAGTATGTATGTGGAGTTCTCAGTCTTTTATGTATTCATGCTGCATTGTTCTCTTAAGAATCAAAAGAAAATGGTTGGAACAACAAAACAAGAGTGCTCCTTCTGTGGGCAAAGAAGAAAAAGTGCAGAAAACACAGCGTGAATGTTGGGTCACTTTCACTGTGCGTTTGTCAATGGTCATGCATTATTCCACTCATACAGTTGCGCTTTCATGTTTAATATGTACTGCAGCTCAGCCTTAGCCTGCTTTTCAATAAATAAAATAAGTGTTGCTTATTTTTTGTTCAACGTGTCTTTGTCTGATAAATCTTACAGACATGGAACATTTGGGGAAGAGTGAGGTACAGCTCACTCATGACCCTCTGAGTTTGCCTTCATCCCTGAAGTTGTTAATACATGAAGAATTCTGTTGCTCTTTTGTCTAAAGACAAAGATTTCAGAGTAAAGACTAACATGTTTAGCTGAAAAAGCTTTCATCACTATGGGGCTATGTTCACATGCACACTAATATTCCACTATCACTATTCTGAATTTCACACGGTTCATGTAAACAGCATATTCCGTTTAGATATTCCGAACCTTGCCTTTTTTCAAACTTAGCCTTTTCCGATTAAATAGTGGATATTCAGAGATTAATCAGCTTTTAGGAGCATTTTTTGGACATATATACATCACATTCAGAATATGCATCTCATTTGGGGCTTTTAATGCAGTTTGCCACACGCAGGCTCTAGCCTGTTTATGCTCAGCCCTGGGGTAGAGCGGAATGCCCAAAAGAAAAGCTCGCATTTTGATCAGAACAAGAAACACGACTACTTTTAAACATTGTGAAAGACTTGGATATCCACAGATTTTTGGATATGTGCAAATATCACAATGGAGACCTTTTCAAGAAGGTGAAGGAAGGAAAGAGGGAGGCTGTGTTTGCACGATCAAACAAGTTTGCCACTGGTGGAAAAAAGAAAACCTCTTCTATTTTTTGACGTGATAAACAGCATGTTAGTGCATGTTAATCGTATGTATCGGAGTATGCACGACTGCATGTAAACAGGTGAATTAGTGAATTGTATCTTCCTTAGCCATGTAAACAGCTTACTAAAAATATTGTCTTTTTCGGAATAAGGGCAAAATTTACTAAATAGTTGGGGCATGTAAAGTCCCTGACACACCAAGCTAATTGTCAGCCATCAGTCAATGTTGGTAAGTCAATGCCGGTAAGCCTCTGTCGCCCTTGTTGCTGCGATGTGTCCCACACTGTTGGCCCTCACCTGCTTTTTTTCGCCAATTCAGTATGTTGAAGTCAGGGGTCAAGACGGTCTGCTAGTTTCACTTTTTGAATGGAGATTACAGTCTACTGCTGTCTGCTGGTATGGAAAGTTATTTCCTCTCACGCAGCCACAGAAAATATGTGCTGTTTGGCTGTCAGCTGTAGTCTTGTGGTGTGTTCATGTGCAACTTTTTGGCCAAGACACAGGTGACGAGAGGCAATGCATCATTGGGCTTCGTCATCGCTAATTCTGCTATTTCGGTTTAGTGCGTCTAGGCCTTAAACATAGTACATGTTACAAGGCAACTTGTATAGTTAACTCTCAGGGCCATCTAAAATAGCCACTTAGATGCCTGAATTTTAATACATTAAAAACGAGATCTACGAGTTTAATTGAGGATCGAACATGATATTAAAACAGCTAAAGGATATGTTTAAAAATCATATCCTTCATTTATTCATATTGGGTCAAGACTTTCAAAATGGAAAGATCCAAAAGGTCTCTCTCTTCCTTTTTTAATTTAAATGACCTCCTCCTGGACCAAGAGACACCTTCTCAATGGCAATAAAAGAAAAAGCAGACATGGGATGTCTGGCCTCTTTAAAGTGGCTTTCTGCACGATTTTTGACACCCTCTCTCTTAATGGAGCTCCTGCACTTAGTAATTCAGCATTTCAAAGAGCACTCTGTTTCACTTTCCGCAGAGGCATGAAATCATCCATCACATCTGTTGTTTTACAGTTAATGAATCTCTGCATGCCTTCAGCCTTGGAAAAGTTTTCTGTATTTCTTGTATACGGTCAATTAAGGCTATAGGGCTCTTGGATATTGCTGAATATCTAAACGTTGGCTGCAAAATAATCATGTAACCCTGACGGAGCCTGAAAAATGAGGGGGTTTTAAATTAGATTTCGTCTGTTCTTCAAGAACAGCATGAGATTTTGATCTTGAACTTTGGAGAAGCTGCAAGGTTGTGAAAAATATCTTTGAATGTAAAGATAAATTCACTTCTTACTGTTAACAGCAAACCAGAATTTGTGAGAGTACACATACATACTGGACTAAAAAAATATAAAATGCACTTTTCACTTTAGTTGACAGAATGAGGACTTAGCACTGCAATCTGTAACACTGCAATCCTGTATAGCTACGACGTGAATTTCAGGATTTATTCAACTGATACATTTATTTATATTCATTTTGGATAATAATCTAAACACACAATGTCACAACACTGTTATTATTTTTACTTTTTCATAGTTAATTTAATTTATTGATCTTTTTGGCCACTTGGGAGGAACAAGCTGAAAACACAACAGTGACATTCTATCACTGAATGAAGTTGTTCTGACAGATGTGTTTGCAAAGTATTGCTTATTTACACAACAAGCTAAAACACGAGAATTTTATAAATGTAAGTTTTCCTCTTTGCTCTTTTTGTCTCCAAAAATACTTGAAGGAAATATGTGACTATTTGTGCTGGGCAGGTAGCATACAGTGTTTTTTTTTTCTTTTTTTTTTTTTACCAACAAAAGCTGCTGGCTGTGTCTGGAAACATGGTAAATAAAAGTAGCAGGAGTCTGTGAAACCAAAACAGTGAACTAGATGACACTAAAATGTACACTGAGCTGAGGGAAACAGCAAAGGTGAAAAATCAGTGTTGGGGTCATTAATAAAAAAAAAGTAATGTATTACATATTTCTTGTTACTTTAAAAAGGAGAAATGCAGGGGCAACCTCTAGCTTACACGGTAGAAAGTGCTGCATGTCAAACCTCTGTCTCTCCCACCTGAAAAGAGGAATAATGCATTATTGTGCTTAATTACTCCCTGTAGAAAGTAATTAGTAACGCTACTTTTTACATTACTCAGTTACTCCACAACATCGCCAAAGACACACTCTCATGTAATCGTAAGTTAACAATAATATGAAGTTAAACTTTACATATGCCTACATATCAGCACAGCACAAGGATCAAAAGACTCAAAATGGCACTGCAGCAGGCAATGACTGCCTCAAAATTATATATATATAAAATTATAATATATCAATATATACACAAGGCTGTCCTACAAAAACACATAGTACAAATATAAATTGCCTCAAAGTATTATATCAATAATAATACGCCTATATGTTATAATGTCAGAGACTAGCCTTCCTAACACGATTAGATGACGACAGACTTAAGGGATAAAAAATAGTTTCAACAGTATATATAAACAGTATTTAATGGGCTAAACACACTCACATAAAATAAACTCTCCAGTTGATAAAAGAATAAACTCTCGAATTGCTCGCTCATCCCACCATGTCCTCAGTCCAGCTTATGTGATGTATTTACTAGGAGTGGGATTCACTAGAGGCCCCACGATATGATATTATCACGATACTTGAGTCATTGAGTTATTGTGATTTTAAAAATTTTGCAATATGCTTGAGTACTGCAGTAATATATTGCAATATATTGTGATTTGTTGCCTTTTTTTCAATTGCAAATTATGTCCCCAAAAGTAAACCTTGTAAATGGGTTTTATCTAATAAGATAAAGTTTTCAAAGCAAAAGATAAAATCCAGTGGGCTGAAAGAGCAATCAATTGTGTTATACCAGGGTATTAACTAAAAATATCGCAATACGATGCTGTGTCAGTTAATTGACATAATTGTTTGATAAGTAACTGTAAATGTGATTACTTAATTTAGAACAGTAATGCATTACATTTCTGCGCTGCTGACACTGGTGATAATTCCCTGTGAGTTTTTCCAACAGAAGCAACATCTTTCACATTCATCACAGTCATTTGATTCAGTAAAAATATAAATAAAAAACTAAATAGGCATTTTGATTCCATGTATAATTGTAAACAAAGTTATTCTTAGTCAAAACAAATACAGTGAGAATTCCTAAAATGTAATTCTGCCCTGTTGATTGATCAGAGTTTAGGAATTCATAGCGTGCAGGCATATACAGTACATCTGATCCTACCTGCAACTCTGAGGGAATTATTTTAAGAGAAAGATTAGAAAGTCAGCCAGAGCATTTCTATCTGAAATCTGTAATGTTTGTTCAGTATATAGACATTACACCCTAAGATCTGTGTGCATGCTGTGGCTGAGGTGTTTTCAGCCACTGCCCCTGATGGGAATCTTTACATTCCTGCCGAGAGCAATTTCAAACCCTATATTTCTTAAAGTGTTTGTGCATGCATTCAAACACATTTAATTCAACAAATATCCAGCAGAAGGAGCAGAATATTACTTCTTTTATTCTCTCGGTATATCTTTTTCTTTTTTCACCCCGAACAATCTATTTTTACATTATGTACTAATTGTATCTGAAATTGATCCAAAGTGTTTTTGTCTGTGAGGTAAGCAGACATGGGAAAAAAAAAGAGAGAAATTGCTATCTCAGGAAGAAAAAAAAATCTCAGTAGCAGATTTTTCAAGTGCCATGGCAACAGAGTATTCAAAAGAATTTTGATGAGAACAGCAGGCAAAGAGACGCTGATTACAAGGGAGACAATTTGTTACACCAATTCCAAAAGCAACAGAGTCTGATTGCACACACACAAGCACTGTGTTGTCCTCTTTATCTGGACCATATGCAAACGCCGGTCTCTGCTGCCCAATCACAGCCCTTCAGTCAGAGGATGAGTGAAAGCCGTTGTGGAGATGAAGGACTTGGGCTCGGCTGTTGATGCAACAAGGCTAGTTTAGCAGCTAAAGCGCTGGCATAGTGATGTGAGGTGGATACGACTTTGATTGGCAGTGCAGCATGATGAGCACCAGACATGCAGTGGGCAGAGATTTTTTCCCCCTCCTTTTTACCCTGAGAAACTCAATTTCAAATCACACAAGAGGAAGCGGCAATCAACACAGCGCTGCAGCTGTCTATCTTGGGTGGCTATTCTCATGTCCCAATCTCACTCTCCAGTGCTCGGCAAACACACCACCGTCCTGACAAACATAATCACTCACAGCACAGATTCAGAGAGCATCTGTCGGCAGGCAAAAAGCAGGAAAATGTGCTGCATGCACACTTAGTTAAACACTTTTTTTTGCACTGAATACACAACACTCAGCAGCACATTATCAGGTGATGATTGTTCTGTAAAAGTCCCTGTCATCAGGAGCTATGACGACAAGCATTGAGTGGCAATATTATTATTTTGCAAAGCAAGAAACTCTGATGCCTTAAGGAGAGAATTAATTTTATATCTGATGTTTTATTTAAAAAATTAAACATCTGGCTGATTCTGACTGTTAACTCAAAATCATTACATAAGTACTACTGTTGCCAACTGTCCTACATCAACTGTGTTTCCTTTTTAAGGTCCAGTGTGTAAGATTTAGGGGGATTTAGTGGCATCTAGTGGTGAAGACTGGAGATTGCAATCAGCTGAAATTTCTCCTGGTAAGAATTCCTCCAGTGTTCTTTGCTCAGGACATTTTTACCAGTAGCCGAATCATTAGCCCAGCAGAGGTCTCTTCCTCTCCCAAACAAACAGACAAAACACTGAATAAGTTAAAACGTTAAAAATCAGCGTTTCTCAAACACGGTTTGGCACTGCACCAACAGGCTGCTAGCCCAGCACCTGCTAATCTGTGCTCACCTGTTTTCTCTGATAATTTCAGATCCAGATGTTCAGGAAACTTTTACCAGTGGCTAAATTATTTATATTGTCCACTCCAAAACAAACACACCAGTTGATTTAAACCAGTAAAGACACTGACTAAAACAGTTTTATGATCAAAATCAGTGTGTCTCTGATGCTGCCAGGCTTGTTGCAGAGGGGCTGCTAACTACAGTGGCTAACATGATAACAGGAAAATGTGAATGCCCCTGTTTAGAGTCAGTGTTTGATTTGTCCATTCTGGGCTACTGTAGAAACATGGCAGACTCCTTGAGTGAGGACCCACTCTCTATGCAGATATAAACGGCTAATTCTCAGGTAATGAAAACACAACGATTCTTACTTTCACATGATTATACACTAAAGAAAACATACTAATTAGATTATATTATATATTATAATATAATATCATATTAATATTATATTATATTTCTGCTAATATACTCCCCTAAACCTTACATACTGGACCTCTAAGTACTTTCAACATTTAGTCATGTGATTAAACCAATAAAAACACTGCATAAAGCAGTATCACTTTTTTAAAAAACTGTTTTTGTAACACTCTCGATGCAGGGGGGATTCCAACTAATTGTCTGATGTAAAGCCTTGTGAAACACAAAAACATAAACAGCCCCATTTAGAGTCAGTGTTTGGTTTGCTCATTCTGGGCTACTGTAGAGACATGGCTGTGCAACATGGCTGACTCACTGGACAAGGACCAACTTCCAATGTAGATAAAAAAAAACGGCTCATTCTAAGGCAACAAAACCACAACAATTCTTATTTTTAGGTGATTATACACCATGGAAAACATATGTATTATATTACATTACATTTCTTCCAATATAGCCACCTAAAGCCTACATACTGGACCTTTGACAAAGATGCCCTGAGAACATTTACTGGCATTAATTAAATAAATAAATAAATATATAATCAAAAATCTTTAATAATGTATGGCATTTAATTAGGTTACATAGGATATTATCACAAACTCAACTATGGCACAGTAATTGCTGCTAACAAGTCGTCCACCACATTTCAATCTCTTGCAGCATACATCAAGGCCTGTAATATAAAACATTTTTCCTATATTTGTGCTCGACTACAGAAAGTAATTACCGAAGACATTAGTCATGCAGCAGCTTATCAATGTGCCATTTTTGCTCAAGTTATAGCTGTTGTGAATGTAAGGTCTAGTGTATGTCTGAAGTATTAGAGCATTTCTTCGATAAGTCATCAACAAATCTCATCAAAAATGACAGCAATGCAGTGAAGCTCAAGTCCCCCCACAGATGATGTGAACTGAGCTTAAGAGTCAGTGAAAGGACATCTGACTAAATGGATCTGGAGGCTGCCATTGTGTGAGTTCATGTAGGTGAGTTTCAAGGCTCCACGCCATGGTTTTGTGCAGTAGAATAGATGAGTGTTAGGGTTCAGGGTGTATGGAATAGAGGCTACCAAGGCTGTGATAAAAGGAGGATGCCGACTAACACGCAGTGGATGGGTGGCAGTGACTAAAGGCCCTACCTGAGCGCAGCAGCACCACAGAGCAACCCTCATCTCCTCTTCTCAGGCGACTCTGATAGAGTGTGTTATCAGTGCAAACAGGCAAGCTAAATCACTGGTTGAGTAAAGGCTAGAAGCTGCTGGTCTGTTACTTCAGCCATGAGGGCAGGTGGGTGAATGTCAAAGCAGACCGAATCACAGGGGAACGCTTTAGGGGTGAGGATGAGTCAACCCTCAGGGCAGGCGCTGATTTATGCATTACTTGTGTTTCATGATGCAACAAAATATTAAACTGATGAGCAATATGTAATCTACAGAGATCGCTTGCTGGCGTTTACGTTGATTACAGCGGATATGGTTGAAGTTGTTATCGTGGAGGTCTAGTTTGTCAAGTTTGATGTTTCATTTAGTGGTTCAAGTGCACTTACAGCCGTGTAGCACACATGAAACACACCATGTAGTCCAAAGATGCAGCAGAAGGAAAGCAACTGAGGACAATCTATGAAAAAATCACCTTGACATGCTTCATTCCACTGTCTGCCTGTCAATGTTTACAGATAGCGGCACTATTTATCATGGAGCTCATGGGTATTTAAGTACCGACCCAATCACGTACCGGTATCAATACCGGCTCTTGATACCCATCCCTGTGGGGGACTTCAAATACCCTTTAGGTAGACAATCTATATACATTGCATCTGCTGCATTGCTTACTGTATATGACATTTTTTGCGCCAACTTCTCTCATATCTACACTACCTGTAATCTTGGCGGTATTTGGGCAACATGAACTGCTTTCTTAATTACGTACTACAGACATGTACTGTGTAGGCTAATAAAAAAGGTAAAAAAAAAATAATGTTGCAGTCACCATGACAGGATACTGCCTATACTGTATGGAAAACAAACAGCTATAACAAAATGTTGTTTTGCTGAGATATTCAGTATCAACATTTTGCAGACTTGCCAAATCCATTCATTTGCAACATGAACTCATTACATTAAAAGAAAACGAATTTGCTCCGCATTGTGTTTCCCTCAAAATGTATTTGCTTTTCAAATGAGTAATAATTCTCTCATCAGGAGACATCTATCCACAGCAGGTGTAGGTAACTTATAGCCCATAACTACATAAATATTTCTGTTTTCCATCAAAGCAATATTGAGCTTCCAAGTTTCTCTCATATTTGCATATGTTTAAAAAAAAAAACTTTCTACCCCACCCTTTCTTTTTTTTTTTTTTTGCACTGCTGGTCAGTCTTATATCTCATGCTGTCATAATGCTTAAAAAAGCAATGCAGTCATGTCGCTTAGATAAATAATAGGAGCACTTGATGTTGCACTGCATTCAGTGCCCCTTAGGGCCATGACACACCAAGCCAACGGTCAGGAGTCAGTGAGCGTTTGTTGTCTTAGTTTGTGCATCATTGGCACTAACAGCCTTTGTCTGTGGTTTTTCAGACGATTCAGTGGGTTGAATATTTGATGGAGCTCATCGGTGAGAGAAGTCACTCTTATTGGCAGTTCAGCTCAGTTCATAAAGAAGAGAAACAGCAGAAAGTAATGCAAACAAAAATTTGATTTAAATGATTAAAGTCAAAGGGTCGTGTGACCCGCTTTCCCATTTTGAATGAGAAATACAGACTACTGCCCCCTGCTGGTGTGGAGAGTTAGTTCCTCTCACGAAGACCTTACGTTCTAATTGGCCGTTGGCTATAGTCTTTGTAGTGTGTTCAAGTGCAACTTTTTGGTCGAGAGATAGGCGACATGAGGTGAGTCGGCCTCCATTATCACTATTTCTTTGATGTTGTTTTTTGGTGTGTCTCGGCCTTTACATAGAAAACAATGGGAGCACGTGTTTTTATGGAGATGGCTGGTGTTACCCCGGTTATCAGATCTGTGCTGATTTGTCAGCTGACTGTGTTCCGGATAAAGTCATTCACACAACTCAAAAAGTACAACATTTCACTTGATTCTAATGTAGTTTTCTAATAATATAGTCTCCTGTGGCCCACTATTTGTCTCCAGGCTGAACACTCATTTCTCCTTTTGTGTTTTCTTGTTAGGTCTCAGCAGAGAAATAAAATTGTAAATACACAATGTCTCGTTTCCACCTGGCATTTGGAGTAGATCTGGGACTTGGCTATAATTGAGACTATGCAGGATTCCATTAGTACAGCTGTCCAACAGGGAGGCAGCCTGCTCGGGCTTCTCTGTGTACTGTATTTGCCATTAAAAAAGCATTCATCCCAGGAAACCTTGTTTAATATTATTGGTTTCACTCTTCATTCTCACAGGGCATGCTTTTGTCGGTGATCTTGCGAGTTATGCAAAATGTACGTTTGAGAGCAGCTGTTCAGGCTATGTACTCGACACTTTACATTGGAACAGCGAGTATTTGCAGGCTGACTGTGACAACTCTCTGTCTGTGCTCTACATTGACAGTCCTTTATCCATAAATCCCTCAGTTGGACAATACCGCTTCAGGTTAAACAGCTGTTGTTGCTCTTTCCACACAGGAGTCAAGTGTGTACACAGGAAGAGAGAGAGGGAGAGGAGGAGTCGAGCCTTGGGCACCTGCAGCTCTGCAACTTCAATAGATAATACTAAGTAGGCTCAGTGTTTTGGCCCACAGCCGCATTTTTCCCCCGCTTTCCTGCTACTGTCATTTTAACCAGACTTGTGATAGAGCCCGTGTGCTGTGCTATTAATTTCCCCGGGGGCTGATCATTCAATATTCAATAGCAATTGTTATGCAACACCGACAGTGGATCAAGACAGTGAGACTCCTCCCTGACCAATATCATCAGAGCTCAAAACAATCTCTGCATGGGGATCAGAGGATCAAACCCAGACACGAAAAATAACATTGTTTATCTTCCAGTACTCACCTTGGCTGTAGCGTGCTCTCACATGTGAAATATGTTTGATATACATGGAGCAAAAACTGTAACGTGACTGGGTTACTGTGTAAAATAGGGACAGGTTGTGACACATTTCAATGAGCTGATCTTTTGCGATGCATATATATTAAGCAGTGAGACATCTTTATGGTGTACAAAATGTTCTTACAAAACGCTCGTAGTGCCACAGGAAACAGACAGGCAAGATGTACTTTTTACTTCTCAAGCCAAGCCCTTATTTTTTATAAAGTGTTATAAAAAAAAGCAGGTTTTAAAATAGTCTGATAAAGACTGTGCACAGTTGCCACTTTTTCAAAGAGAGGATGCTGAGTTTCAGTTACTCCTGAATGATTAATGTCTTATTGGGCTACGTTCAGAAGAAATACTGGCCAAACTCTGCAGCTCTGGAAAAGAGGGTGCGAACAGCGATAAGGACTCATGCTTGTTAGGGCCTTTACAGTATACATTCGCTGGTAAGGATGTCAGTTAAAGCATGAGGGGGAAGATCAATTGGTATTAAATTCTGTTTTGGTTTGACTGCATAGGGGTTCTTTTGAGCAATTAACTCTGGCAGTGATGGTTGAGATGGTGTGAAATCTCTTTACACACCATGACAGAGTTGTAACTGATGTATGTGTCCGGAGGTGCACGGATATAAAAAGGAAGCTATGTGCTATTTGATGGCCATAAACATTCAAATGGCTTCTTAAAGGGAAAAGGGGCTGCATACCAGAAGCAAGCTCCTATCATGTCTCTATACATTAAATGGTTTTGCCTAATGTGTTTTATAAAAGTATTTCACTGATATAAAGAGGGTCCTCACATAAAACTAGGCTGTCTGTGCAGTAGAAAGATGCAAATACTTTAAAAATTGGTGGGACATCATCAGAAACAGAAAAAAAAGGACAAAAAAGGGATTTAGATGGGTGGAAATATGCCACAGTTCCTTTAAACATACTAGTCACAATGCTTTGATGCAAAGGTTGATGGTTGAAAATCGGCAAAAAAAAAATATTTAAGGCAGTGGTTCCCAACTGGTTAGCTGCAGTCCAAAGCTGGGTCGCAGGTCCATTCTGAATGGGCCGCATGTGACTCGTGATCACTTAATTTTGAAATGCAGTGAATTTCCATCATAGAGCTTTTATTTTTAAGCACAGTTTCTGTTTATTATTGCATTATGTTTTATTTCTTTGAGTTCTAGGCCACTGTATTGTTTACATTTTGTGAAACAACACTGAATGTAGTAATTTCTATAGCATGGACCTCGAATTTATGACTAAGGACCCCTTGACTGGACCAGTTGAGAACCAAGGTTTTAAGGAAAAAGTGATTGCTTTGTGACATTTTTTTGGTCCAGTCAACAAAAAATTGTGTACCTGTTCTTCATGTGGGATGTATGAACAAGGCCTAGTTGCTTGCATATCACCAGAAAGTGTTAAGCAGAAATTTTAGGGATAACAAACATGCGACAAGAAAAACAGCAGCATCAGTTGTTTCCACAAATGCCACAAAAAACAGTATCAGTTGAAGATCAAATGACAAAGCCCCCTAATTGTTTGCATGAAATGGGAATAAAGGCTGTCTGAAGTAAAGGAGGAAAAAGTGTGACGTTATTATAAGACAAAGTTTGCAGTAGGAAGGTGGCTGAATGGGTAAGGAAAAAAGTTGCCGTCTGTCTGAAATCCCACCCTATTTACTATATTGTGCGCTGTATTTAGTCTGCCTGAGACGATATCTCCCAGTTCGATGCTATCACGATATTTGGGTTCTGGTTCCATTTGTATTGACATTTTTAGGTATTGTGATTCTACGTGTATCGCAATATAATATTGCAATTTACTGTTATTGTTTTTTAAATTTGGGGAAGAGTTGAATCATACACATGGACTGAATATTATGAGGTATATCTCCAAATGTACATCATATGTAAGTCAGTGTATTTGACTTTTGTCTAAGCAGCATCATGTATTGCATAGCAAAGTGGTGAGTAAAAATGTTGACTACATGCACAATAGGATTGGTAAAAATTATATAAAAATGTATAAACATATAGTTTTCAAAGCAAACTTAAACTGCTACATTTAGCTTTCCCTACTGATCACTATTTCTTATTCTAATCTTATTTTTATTTTTTTATTTTAGAGTAGAGCTACCCATAGCACATTGATTCGCTTTTGCTCTTTCTTTATTCATCAAAGCAGAAATGACACAAGAATTACTAGCTAGTTAACCCCGTGGTCGCTCCACCTCACTCCCCGTCGTCAGGAGAACATTTGGTGTGAGAAGAGCAGGCGGTAGCTCTGGAGATATTTAGTCTGCAACTGTAGCAACTCTAACTCAGTATGCTGGGGTCTCAGCAGAATGGGTCTAATCTGTATACTGGCAGCATCAGAAAGTTGTTGGTCTGTCGGGGAGTCAGTGGCACTGCAGATCAGACCACAGTGCTGGGGTTTGTGCTGGCTGAATTGGAGTTGCTAGGCCGGTAACTTAGGAGCTTTAGCTATTTAGCACTGTTTCAGCTTCAGCTTCCTCTCTTTAATTTATACCAATTCAAGCATTAAAATGCATAGACTATAAAAATGTTTAAGAAAATCTCAGTACATAAGTGAACCAATTTTTCCCCACCCCTAATATTTACTTGCTGCAAATTTTATGAGCATTCAAATTCTAAGAGTAAAATGTGTGTCTGCTATATACAGCCCTCGAAAATCTTACAATGTGTGCAATGTGTCACATATTATATATGCAAAGGTATAATCTTACTGCTCACTATAGAATATACTATGTGTGTCTGTTATGAAGGGGGTGTTGAATGATTGAACAAGAGTGATTTCAGATGCAGCCTTGGACTTGACAAAGGAGGCTGCGAGTGATTTCCATTCTGACAATCAGGGTTGCGTTTGTTAAGCATTGACCATGATTGTGCTCTAACCTTAACCAAGCTGTTATTATTTGTTGTAACCATTACAACAAAATCACTGTAACCTTGTCAAAATAGTCATTCAACCAACAACATGTTTCCCTCACCTTGAGCCGCTCGTTCTTTCACCCAAAGCATGTGATCTTTTCCTGACCCAAAAAGCACTGTTATACTCCAAAACTGCATTATGACACATTCACACCCACTTCACGCCGTGACTCTCCAGAATGTATGGAGGTGAGAAAGAAGCCAGAGTTTGAATTTTTCTCTCTATAGTTCTCTTTTTTTCATTCGTTACACATTTCTTTTCATTCCAACATGAGTGCAACAAAATGAATGCCGAGGAGAGACTGTTAAAAAAAGTGCTCTCAGTTATCCCTCTATTTAAACTATATTACATCTCACCCCATTTTTTTTTTTATGAAAGCCAGCTTTTCAATATACCTACAAGTGTTTCTGTTCGCAAAAACTACAGAGACTTATGATTTCTGACAACACATCGTATCAACCAGCTCTTTTCTGGAATAAGTCAGCATTAACCAAGTAGTTTTTGTGCCTGACCCCAAACAAACAACCTCAACCATAGCTGCGTCAGGTCAGAAATGTTATTTTTCAGAGAGTGAGAAGTGTCATGTCAGTCAATTCCTCTGTGACGTTTTTGAGGACATGAACAAAATGTCTTGTTATTTAATTTGAGGAACTTTTTGGTGTGTCCATTAACACTGATGCTACACTAGACATGTCCTACAAAAAACACTAAATAACTTTGGAACCATTTATGGTAGGAAAAGCTTACATTTGTGTATATTCCCTGAGATTCACAGCTTTCCAAGGCTATTTGAATGGTGTCTTTACAACAATCAGTACTGATTCATGTTGCTTAGGGGCAGAAAGTAGAGAAGGAGCCATTGGTCACCCCACTTGAAGCCCCTGGCCCACATTCATTTCAAGTTGCAGATTGCTGTATTGTAACTGGAATGACCATATCACAGGATGGTCCTTCAGCTTAGATGATGAAATGGGGTATTTTGTTATGGAATGCATACACAAAGATAATGCAAGTTGTGACTTGAAACTGCACCAAGAATAAATGGTAAGTTCCCCAGAATAAAATGATATATTACACTTGATACAGACTGAAAATAAATAGGCTCAGAATGGCAAAAACGTGAAACTATGTCCAGGTATTTCTTTGTCTTTGTAGGCTTTAGAAGGTTAAAAAATGTACTTTGTGTTTAATGGAAAATGTAATCTGGGTGGCATTATGTTTCTGTCTCACTCTGTATTAGTCATACATAAACTGTTTCTTGGAGACAGGGTTGGACAGAGGAGAAAGATCAAAAAAGTCTGTTTAAAGGATTATACCGTCTCTTCTAGTTAGTTTATACATAACACACAGTATTGTAGTATTCTTTGAATTGAGCAATTTAAAATCTTGTCAAAATGCTGTATCTGCTTAAAGAGTTTGGAATGTTTTTTATTCCACATTTATCCATAATTTGCTTCAGCGTCAAACGCAGGTTTATTTAATGAGAAATTCATCAGGGGAGTGTTAGGTTTACATCACAGTGAAACTACACACTGCTGCACTTTGTTCTTTTTGTGCAGTGAGCCTATTGATGTTATTCCCAGACCACAGATCTGCAGGCGGAGAGCCTCATATAGAGCAAAATTACTGGCTCAAGGTCTGTCTCACACGGTGCGATCATCAATTCCACATCTTACTTGAGGAACTGAGAGATTCTTTCTGAACTGTTACCATGGGTGGAATATTGCTGGCACAAAAGGTGTTTACTTCAAGTAACAAAAGAGAGCGCTCGTAGGCTGAAATGGGGAACCTGAAGAGGAAACAGAAGATTCGGGCTGTCAAATATGCCTGTAGAGTATGTTTGTGTGTGACAGAGGGAGAGCAAGGAATGAAAAGAGCCAGCTTGATGAAACAGCTCTGCTCGACCTTGTATACACTTCAAATATAAAACAACTTAGCACCATGTTGACATGCTGAAATTAAATCTAATTTTGGCAATGTTTTTGTCACATTAACATTTAAAATGCTGTGTGATGTTGCTTTATTTAGAAGGTACAAGTAGAAGGTAGAAGGTAGAGTTATTGGTCATTTTTTAAACAAAGTTTAAAAAACAAAATTGCAATTATCATTGATCCTGCTACATCTTTGAAGTTGAAGGATGTCAAAACCAGAGCCCTTTGAGAGAGAGTCGCATCATCTCCATTTGCTCCAATGGACCGTTTTTTCACAGCAATGGCGGAACGTGGAGCATCTCAATAGTTCCCGGAAGTAGCATTAATTGCTAGTGGCGCAATGCTGTTGCAGCAGAGATGACCATTTACCATGGGCTTTAACAGGTTAAGACGTCTAAAGAATCATTCTTTATATTATCAGCATAGCTAAATTAATATGTGCATAAAGCATGATATTAGATTATCTGACGCTAAATTAGTGGATTTACGAAGCAATAACAGATATGCTAATGGAGTAAGCTAAAGTCAGTACACTGTACTGTATATATTGAGCACATATCGTTAGCCGCTAACAGCCTTTTATTTTAAAATCTCCTGCTCTCCAGTGATTTCATCTAACATTAAGGAGTGAAAGGGGAGAAAATTTATTTTTTGATTTATTTTACAGCTCAGTGTGAATTACATGTCAGCTTTGCTAAAGATAACATGGTGTTTGATAGCAGAGTGCTATTTTGTGATTAGTATTGATATGGATTAACAGTGCATATTTGAGACTACCAAAAAAAAAATTTTTTTTAAAAAATGACTGTAAACAGAAACGTAATTTAAGGGTGAATGTTTTCTTATTTGTCTTTATTATGTTATAGCTCAGCTGATTTTCCACTGATGGCAAGGGGAGGGAAGCTGAAAGACCTGAATGAGATCAAAGGTTAAGTCATTTAGAAAAATGAAACATACTAGGCTTAATGGGAAATTACTCTAAATACCAAAATTGTTACACTACTGTATTATATCATGAATCTGACTAATTCATGCATTCACATGCAGTGGTTTACACTTTGTATTAAAATCACTCTCTTATATTAACATAGAACAATGAAGTAGCCTAGACCTTTTTAAACAAAGGATAAAGCTTGGACACAGGGACAGGCAGGTTGACTAAGGATCAAATTCTCATAAATGATTAAAAAAGGATCAATATTTGTAGGCCTTTTATATGAAACACTATAGACAAATGCTGAGGTTATCACAGCGAAAGCTAATTTCTAAGCGAGTAAATCACTATGATAACACAGCTAACAAAGTTTCATTCCCACCCAGGCCTATAAAGGTATGTTTAACCCTCTCTCCTGTTCTTTTCTCCCTCCCTCTTTCAGCAAAAGAGCTACACAGGATTCAATGGAGTCTGGAGACTCACTGCACTAAGACAGCACCCTCATCCTGAGTGTCAGCTTCTTGTCTTCTGCAAGGCTTTTCCTGTTCCCTATTTTTATTAAACCATGTACAAGGCTTCCCAATGGTGTGCTCTTTGTTTGGGTAAAATGTTCTAATGCAGTTTTTGAAAATGATAACCTCACATATTTTTTGTAGTTGTAATCTGTGGTGAGTGTAAGACTGCTTCTGCTGACATTACTCAACAACATTTCCCTCATGTGCGTGTCAGCATGCCGTTCTCTTGACGCCTGGATCGTCCCCATGCAGCACAGCAAAGCATGGTGGAGACTATCTGAGAGGACACCACAAAAGAAGGACATATACCAACTGTTTGATGTGCTATTTATGATTCTGAGTTTATTAGATATTAATTAAATTAATTAATTGCACTAAGTCAGTAGAAAAACAAAGATAAATAAGACACACGTTTGTATATATAAGCATTAAACAGCAACCTGCTCTTTTACCATGGCCAGGTAAGTCCAAAATATGACAGCATAACCATATATGTCATATCCACATCACTCATATTTATACTATGTAATATATACATTTTACATATAAAAGTACAATGCATATATAGTATATATGTGTGTGTGTGTGTGTTTTTGTGTGTGCGTGTGTGTGTGTGTGTGTGTGTTTGTGTGGGTATATGTCTAGATTTTGTATATTTTGTATTTTAAAATATATTTTATTTTTTGTATTTTAATCATATTTAACCCTTATTTAGCACTCAGTTGCTTTTCTGTTGCCTCTGACTCTTGTGCTGCTGAAATGTGTGAATCTCTAGAGTGTGAGATTAATCAGTCTACTCTAAACCTACCTGTTAACATTAATCTTTAAATATAAGCACAATTTACTTTAAAAAAACAATATAATAATGAAACTACATACGATGTGCGCTGCGTATATTGTAAATCAATGCGGTTATTGACTGCTACTTAGCGAAAATCTAAGGCCCGCCAGACACTTCCGGGAACTATTCGAGGCCTCCATGTGTAACGTGATGCCCAAGCATTTTGAACCCCCATTGCCATTACTCTGTTTATTCTAGTGCCCTAATTAAACCAGCTGCTACTATGAAGATTCCATCCGGTTGTTTGGTGATGTTGCTGCTGATGGCATCATTCAATTCCTGCAGTGCATTTTTTGAACTTGCATCCTTGAGTCCTTTGTCCAAATTGTCCAATTAAAGCACAAAATAAAGTATGATCATTAATAACTCTCAATTAAACTAATGGACACCAGCTCATTAATAACAAAGTACTTATTTTTGCTTATTTACAGGGGCAAATGTATTCAATAAGAATTAGTACAATTATGTATAACTAACTACGAATTGCCCAATGTGGCTCCGTTGTTTTAGTTGAGGAATCCAGTTATAAGGGTTGTCCGAGTCAAACAACTTTTCATCTGATTCTGCAACAATTACAAACTCACTTTCAGGTTCTCGCTAACCAATTTGTTGAGACTGTCTTGGAAACTTGAAGCGTTCAGCAGTGAGCAAGTCAGAGGGTTTCTGCGTTAGTGAGTGATTAGGACCAATTGCTGGAGAGCAGCCAGAATGGGAGTCATTGGACAGGCAGGTAGAGTATAAATTGTCTTTGTTCGATTCAGACTACTCATCATGCTCAACCCCTCGAATTAAGTGATTTTTCAATTTGTTAGAGTAGCTACGGGCAGTGTAAATGAAACAATGTCAGATCCAACACAGGATTTGAACTGCTATCTTATTTAGTCACTGACAAATCTTTACTCATAGTGCTTCAGTTATTCAGCAAAAATTGTTAAGTATTTGACAGCTGAGAACATTTATGACCACGAGTTGGATAGTATACGCTTACTCTGCAGTTAATTGAAATGTCAATTTCGTCATCTTTGTAAATCAATCTACTTTAAATGTGTTTTTATAATATATCTATTCATATTAGGGTTGCATGATAATATCGTCACGTCAGCGGTATCAGCAGATAAAGGCTTTTAAATGAAATATCAGCATCGACCCGAAATGAGCATTTCTGATGATATAACAGGACAATAAGAAGAGGCTTTAATTATGTGGCTTCACTGAGTTGAAATAGATTAAATTTGCCACAGCTGTGACTTGTCATGAATGTCTCAGGGATAGCATCATCCAAACCAGGCTTGGGCAGTATCATAGTATAAGAGTTTATCAGGGTATTTACAAATCCTGACGAAAAGATTTTCAGTATCATCAGGAATTTAGATGTTCAACTTTTTATTCTAATCATATGGAGATGCTGTATTAAGGATGTACTGTACATAGTGCACATCACTTGCAATCAGAGGTTAGTTTCCACTGAGGGAACACACAGCTGAGCTGGTAAAGAGGGCAACTGGAGTGGTGGGGATAACATTACAGGACTGTAAACAACCAGAAAAATGACAGAAAAAGAGACAGCTGGGAAAAGTTGTATATTTTCACACCTAACTCGGTGATTAAAAGTTTATTTCAACCAAATCTGACTTGGTAATTGTTGGAGCAGTGGACTAAATGACTAACAACACTAAAGCCTCGTTCCCACTGCACAAAACCCAGCTAACACTAACATCTGGCTTTTTAATGCAATGCGAATGTGTACAGTTGGCATTCACACCAAAGTCAAATGACTCTGCTATAGACACAGGTTTTTATCGCCTCCAACTCCAAACGACACTGATAGGAACTGATACTGGGAACACCCAGGTGAACGCAGTAATTTCAGCTCTTTAACCGGCGAGATGCAATGACACGCTGTCACTAATTACTGTCCATCTCCTCACAAGCTGCACTCACACGTTGTTCCAAATTAGTCTGCACCGAGTCTGAAAGAGTGACTGAATAAGAAAGAGATATATAAAAATAAGAAACCACTGAAAAGTTTTTAGAAGCCCTCTGTCCCTGCTACTGTTCTGTCTGTCCGCGATGTCGCACAGAGACAACAACAAAACAACCCATACACAAGGCAAGTTTACCTGTGTTTGAAAAACCAGCGTGCAGGCGCTAATTTTGGTGGGAAAGGGGTATAAGACAGTTTTGGTGAGTTGTATTTAGTTTCTGTAAAGTTTGAATCAAGTGTTCAGACAGAGATAGAAACTTGAATTCAGAGGGTGTACAATTGTATTTATCTTTTTAATAAGAGAAATACGTAAGAATAGTACCTTTGCTGACATTTTGTGAGTTTACAGTTTATTTATTTGACAGAAAAAGCTATGGGAGGGAGCTTGGTAATGGTAAATGGGGAATGGTATTAATCATTGTTTTGTTATTCAAAAATATAAACTTCTTGTGCTCTTTTTATGGAATAAAAATGGTAAACTATGGGCTGTGTGCTGATCTAATAGGTGTATTTTGGACAGTAATATCACCATAGAGGATATGAAAAAATATGTAAATACAACTGTAAACATAACAGCAGGTATATTACTATTTTAATTCCACTACATGAGAGACTTAATGTTTTTGGAAAATATCATATCACTATCAGCAATCAGCCAAAATGAGTCGGAAAATACTGGATATCAGCAAAAATCCAACATCATGCATCCCCAATACATACATATTGATGAGCTGCCGAACACTACATATCAGATAACGTTTATGAATTAGATGAGAAAATGATACCCCTGTCATATCTGTCTATTAAATATGAAGCTACAGCTAGGATAGGGTTAGTTTGGCTTAGCATAAAGGGTGAAAATTGGGAAACTGCTCACCTGGCTCTGTCTGAAGGTTTAAAAAAAAGAAGAAGAAAAAAAACATCTGCCTACCAGTACTTATCAAGCTGCATATACTTGTGGACAGAGCCAGGTGAGCTGTTTCCCCATGCTAAGCTAACTTTATCCTGGCTGTAGCTTTATATTTTACATGTTTGAGAGTCGGCTATTCCTCTCATCAGACTCTCAGCGAGAAAGAGAAAAAGCATAATTTGCCAAAATGTCAACCCTTCCTATGAGGTGTTGAGAGCAACATTTCAGCCCTCCCCTTCTGCAGCAATCAGACAGAAGACAACTCATTATCGAAATTGAAATGTGTTTGATAACTTCTTCAGCACAGCATTCAAATTTCTAACCTTCTTTGCATCGAATTTATCTCAAAAACTGATGCTCTTGTTTGCCAGTGACATCCCCAGTGTGAATTAATTTGAGGTTTGCTGCAGTAGAATCAGAGAGACGATGCTGAGCAGCTGAGCCTGTTTCAACTTACAGAAGGAGACAGGTGCTTTGACAGCTTGTTCTCCGAAATCAATATGAGATGCAAAGATGGAAATTTTACGTGAGAGGACTGGAGGGAGAAAAAAAAAAGATTAGGTACTGCAACAATTAGCAAAGGTTAACATAACAAAGGGATGTAAAATTGGAATAAAATGTCTATTTCAATTCCTCCTCTCTACTCAAAAAGGAGATGACAAATTTTAACCAAAGGGAAATCATTTTTAACCAAGTACTTAATCTTTAACAGTCACAACTAATTAACATTTTCTGTCAAAACAAGAAAAAAATGCTTAATTCTGGCTTATGATGAGGCCCAGTAAATAAATTTGGTGAAATCTGTAAGTGAAACTATATTTACTTCAACTGTCAAACAAATGAGTCAAGGCAGTTGGAAATGATCGCCGCCAATTAAACACAAAGGGAACCTTCTAGCTGGGTAGGCTGATAGAAAATCAATTCCTCATGTGCCTCCTCATGAGTCCTGCTTTGTAGGAAGTAAATGACAGCCAAGAAAACTGAACCAAATGCCAACATGTGGGTAAATATATCTGCATATTCAAATGCTTAATGTGGAAACATGAGCTAAAATCAAAATACTGTACATGAAAAAATTCAGTTTTTATGTTCTGGTAGAAAACGTTTTTCCAACACTTTATTTACATATTTACATTGGAAGTTGTGTGTGACAACAGGTGGGAACTGGGTGACACAACTGACTGATAAATGGACAAAAGGTGAACACCTTATCTTTTTTTTTTCCTTTTCCTTTATATAAAAAGAGTATGCACACAGCTGTACAGTTGTGTTCTTGGTCTGAGGATCTTTTTTATGGCTTACATTAGGGGTGGGACAAAATATTGATACCAGAATATATGATATTCCACTTAGAATACAGTTTCCATACACTGGTGTCAAATACTGATATTTGAACATGAAAACATGACAAAGCTTTAAAAGAGGTCCCTTGAAAATTTGACTGATCAGAGTCATGCTTCATAACTCCTTCTGGTGGTGTTTATCAAACACATGAATGAGGGTTAAGTGAACAAATGTTAACTAATAAAATTTGAAATCTTGAACTATTTATCAGATGACCAAGATAATAATAATTCATTGTCGTGCTTGTATAATTTTTATTTTTTATTTTAAATACTTATCACATTTTACATTTACTGCATTATTATACTCCTCGTTATTATAACTCAAACAAAAGCACTTTTTTTTGATTTTGAAGTTTTTGATAGAGGTATTAAATCATGGTTTTTAGCTGAGCTTGTGCAAAAAATATAAAACACATTATTGAGTCTATTTTGCCCTTATTGTTCTCCATGTCAATGAAAAATCAACTCCCCAAATTTGCTCCTGGTGTACCTTACCACTGTTTTAGAGGGAAATGACAGGAACACACAAACCAGCTTTATAAATGGGAAATTTTCTTTTTAAATAAGTTCTGTGCTGTAGATCTAATTCATGCTGATGTCAAGAGTGATTCATGCGGATTTTGAAAATTATGTGACAAATTTAGAAAAGTGGGCTGACTCTTTAACATTTAAATTGTTAAATTTGAGAATCGAATCAGGTGTAGCTGCAGGTGGTAAAATGAGTGCTTCACTGAGCAAAGACTGTTTTTTTTTGTACATTGCTTCATCTCAGTTGTCAGATTCTATTTTACTGACAGCACAATGTAGTGAACAAATACATAATTCCAGAATTTTGCCTTTTTGGAGGTATTTTTTCCTACTCAGTTACACAGACACCATCATATTTGATGATTCTCTAGCAATGTATCAAGTGTTGCAGGATTGCAGTATCACACAATCGCTGTATTGTGATCATTATTGCGGGAAACATATGGTTATCATATTGTGAGTTACTCTGTGATTCCCAGCCCTAGTTTGGGTTAGCGTTGTTCCGATTACAGAAAATCCTATGCTGCAAGATATTTTACACAAAGTGTGCTTTAAACACAAAGACCCTTTTCTGTTGCAATGTCATAATGCCCCCTGTGCACAAAGCAAGTCTCTTAAAGTAACGCTGTTCCAAATTTGTTTTGAAGGAACTTGAGTGTGACCTCCTCCCCGTCCGACACATTCGAGGTGAAATGAAGCAGTAACTGTGAGCCAGCACTTATCGCCTAACATCCGTGTTAGATCTCACTAACGCTCTTGTGGCTTAATGGGAGCCATGACTCAAAACGTTGTTGAAAACTATCTAGTTAGAGTGAAGGCTGTCTTGCCTTGGTTTGGAGGTATCAAAAATACGTCTGTATGCTTTCGGCCATGCATGCTGTGTTATGATATTGTCCATTTTGTTGACTGATTCTGAAACGGCAGGCTTTGCATGTTATAGGCTTAGATTTTTACCACAGACTGATGGACTGAATCACTGTGAAATCATGCTATAATAATAATAACAGACGCTTTCTGCTAGAACACTGGCAACTGTTTTGAATTGCGGAGATATGTAAAATTGTCAAACTTGTTTATTTCTGTTGTCATTTTTAGCTGTAACTGTGATGTTTGAAGATACAGAGTTAAACACAGTGGTCCAGCTATCTGACATTTCTGCTGTGCTTGTTTTATGTACTGTGTTGCTTTGTTAGCATCTTAAATAAACCAAATCTACCAGCACAGAAGCTCAGCAATGTGTATGTGGAAGGGGGCCGCAGCAAAGTGGATCTTTTAGCCATCCAAAAAATCAATTTTTTAATGTACACTATATTTGAATATGTTCAACTGCTTTACCTTTCACAATAGCAGATAGAGGCAGCAGTTGATCAGAGTCTGGTGGCTTTGAGACAACAGTTTAAATTCCCCATCTGAAAGGTATGACAGCAAGGTAAAGGGGTGAAAATATTGTAAGCATACTGTAGTCTTAAACTGATACTGATTTTTTAGGTGGGCTTTTTTAGATTATTTTTTAGATAGATTTTTAAAAAAGCAGTGTTTGCTCAGCGCCATTTGATTATATGTACGTGACGCTGAGTTTTTGAATGTGGAAGTTATTCCAAATGAACATTGTGATTCAGTCTATCAGTCTATCTAACCTTGATGTCACCCATTGGCTTGTGGACCAATTTGAAGCCTCAAGATTGGCATTTTGGCTGCGACCATCTTGAGTTTTTTTGGAAGCAGAGGTAACTGTATTTGGATGGAAGGCTTGAGCTGTGGAGGAGCGAGGGGTGCATCTGATTAACAGACCGTAGAGACTCTTCACCTGTCACTCAAGCAGCCCCACCCTTACATATGCAAAATGTGTGCCTTAGGAAAAATGTAAACAGGTGAGTAATAAAAAAAAAAACACCCCATGTTGTCTTTAAAATTAGGTATTGAGACTAAAACCATTTTTGTACCAGGCCGTAAACATGTTTATTTTTGCTGTAATGTTGGGCATTTTAACATGGGGGTCTATGAAGATTTACTCAGTGTTGGAGCCAGCCTCAAGTGGCCATTCAGTGAAGAGCAGTTTTTAGCACTATGAAGCTGGCTGTATTTTTTAGCGTCAGAGGTTGCAGCTTGTTTTATAATAACTCAAACATTTATAAGCCATTATAAACCTGAGATTTTGCAGTACAAAGCCTCTAAAAAAAAAGGCTTCATTGTCATGTCACACCTATCAAAGAATGCCTCATTAAACATACAAGCATCTATTAGTTCAAGTCTTTTTATACCTGTGTAGTTATAAAAGTTATGAACCCTCATTTGGATCAGCTAAGCTCTGTGTGAATCAAAAACTGAGCAAGAGTAATTTAGTCAAGGTAATTAATTTGGATTCTCATTCGGTGGTAAATTGGCAGTGTCTTTTGTTACACAGATTTTTCTGCATCGGCCCTGCCAACAATCTAAGAAATATGGCTCCAAATCACTCTGTCAATGAATTTTGTGCAGCTACTAGCCAACAAAACCTCAAGACTTGCTTTTTCTTTTTTTTTTAACACCCCACTATTACCTTAACTACTGCTTTCATATCATCCAAATGCTGTGGAATGAGAGCAGGGCTTATCGCAGCATATTCATTGAATATAACGTTATCATTTAAGCTAGTTATTACAATTATATAAACAAATATGGAAAATAAAATGTTCCGTCTTCCGATGTTATTCAAACATTTTAGTTTGTAAGAGTCTTTAGAGAGGTGATTCTCTGGTAAGTGGAGCATAATTACCTCCAATTTGCAGCTTACAGTTTTATGAACTGAGCATGATTCAGAGGGGTATGAAGCAAGCTCTCATACTCTGCTCTCTGCTTGAATCACATTTCAGACCTTAGAATAGAAAAGTCAAATAAAAAGAAAAAATATAGAATTCTTCTGCACAATCAGAGCATCCCGGTTATTGAGTAATGATGGTAAATTCAATTTATCCATAATAATTTTAGCCTCTTTGGCTTTTTGGTCCATGTAATGATATTTCTTTGAGGCAAAGAGACATAATAAATGCACCATTACTTTTAACTTGAAATAATGGATGATATGCCACGTGTATGCATATTGGTTCATTTATTTGCCACTTTTTACAAGCCACTCTGTGAGTCAAAGTTTTTCTTATGATCATACTTTAAAAAAAAAGTTCTCTTCAGTTCATTACCTGAATAAAATGTAAGTTTTAAAAGAACTAAGAAAAATACTAAACTTTTGCAATGGATGCAACTGTGAAAAAAAATCCCAAAGAGGATGGGCTATAGTTTGTCTTATGTCTTTAAACATCATAAAATGCTATATTTAGGTATCACTACAGGCTTATCCATGAAAGATTTACAATAAATCTTTAATTTATACTTTGTTTAGACTAAAAGTCTGTTTATGACCTTTTGACTGTCCCCTATTCCACCTCCCAACCCTTCAGATATGGTGACCAGTCACCCTCTCCATTCCACGCACCCTGTTAAAAACTATATAAAATACTGGTCCTAAGCACAGACTGTATCATGGATTAAGAAGGTCTGGATACAGCACGGAGGTGGGGCCCTGTTCAATGCTACGAGAGTTGCTCAGAAGTGCAAAAAGCAAAAACAAAGCTCTATTTCTGCGATATAAAAGTACCCGAATCTTTGGCATTACCGTGCCCATGAGGCTTCCACACTGGAGACTTACGGCTGCAGTGCACGGCCGAGTGTGCCCAAGAGGGCAACTTCCGCCGGCGGAGCAACTAACTTTAGCACGTCGCTAGCTTGAATGGCGGTCTAAGAAATGTTACTGGTGTTTCAGCGGGAACTCCCTCCCTCCGTCTGTGTGATGGGCAGGGGGAGAGGTGGCACAGCTTTCGGCCCGATCCGGCGGGGGTGGTTTTGAGTCCGTTCAGATCTGCCACTCTGACTCTGCTTCCTCTCTCTTTCTTTCTTTTCTATTACTGCCTTCTGGCATTCATATTTAAGTTGTAATTGCTCATCAATGACTCTAGGATCCTCATTGAGTGCTTATCTGTTTTTACTGTTCACCACCTTGGTTCTGTTGAACTGCACTACACTAATCCCGTTGTCTCTCCGGAGCATTCCTGCTCCCTTGTTTCCGAGTTTTCCCGGATCCTGGCCGGAACCCTGGCTGTGCCTGATCGTTGTGATATCTGTGCTGGTGCTGTGGCCCTGCCTTTGGTTGTGCTCGTGCTGTGACTGCACTGATACTGTACCCCCCGCTCGCCCTGATCATGCTCTTGGTCCTGCTTGCGCCGATGCTGTGATCATGCCTTTGGACACCTCCGTATCAATATATGCATGAGACTCTTATTAACACCCACAATATCATCATAGAGTGCATTTGATAATTTCACACCTATCGTTATTGTATTATGACATGCGTCTGTTTCCATTATTGCTGTGCCTCTCTCCCCCTCTTTCCTTTTTGCCACAATTGTACTTCATTTGTTATTTACGACATCTATTGCACGTCTGTCTGAGCTGGAAGAGGGATCCCTCATCATCCTCTGCAGCTCTTCCTGAAGTTTCTTCCTTTTTTTCCCCCGTTACAGGGATTCTTTTTCGGGAGTTTTTCCTTGGGTGATGTGAGGGTCTAAGGGCAGAGGGATGTCGTACACTGTAAAGTCCTCTGAGGCAAACCACGTTTTGTGATAATGGGCTCTATAAAAAAAATTTACTTGACTTGAATCGACTAACTCTTCCACTACAGAGATCGCTACTGCGCAGACTCTGGTGCAGAATGATGTCACGTGCAAGATGACAGTGGCACTATCCAGGATATCCAGCGGGAGTAAGTGGGGACACAGCATTCATCTTTTAGTCTATATTCCTAAAATGCGGTATAGTCTCCTATGTGGTACAATCAGATCTTCCCTGTCCCCTGAGACACTGAAAACCTGTCAAAAGACACGTCTTTTCATTAGTCTTTTAACCACCATTAAAATGACATGTCTTGCCACACTACTTGAATTTATATTGCTGTTTGTGCAATGCCATTTTTGTGTTATGGTGATGATGTCATGATATTGTGTGTGTATATATATATAACCCCTTTTGAAGCACTTTGGTCAACATTTGCTGTTCTTAAATGTGCTCCATAAATAAATGTAACTTGACTTGACTTTATTACTACAATGACAGCATTATCCCACATATGTAATTTATACATAGTTTTACATGACATTTAACTGGACACTGGTTGTCATGACAGCAGTTGCCAGACCTGAGGCCAGATGCTTAAAACAAGTAGAACCATGTGCACACACAGAAATATGCATGAACATTTGTCACATTTACAAAGCTGTGCCGTTTTTACATCTCAGTCTTTATGGAATTGGGCACACAATCTCCACTCCGACAGCAAACTTTAAATGGATTTTGTGACGCCGTCAATCACCTGTTTGCATCTGTGTGCTCCACCACTTAATACATCTGTCAGTGAAAAGAACAGCAAAGAAGAAATGATTGTGCCACTGGTGAGGTTTCTTCGACAGGGAAATTACACAAGACTGACTATTTATAGTGCCTGTACCATTAATTCATCACCAGGATGCCATCAACAACTTTGATATCTCAATCATAATTGTCACACATCAGAAATATGAAAAATGGTTCATCAGTGGCACTCATGTCAAAGAGACTTCACAAAGTACTTCAACTACAAATTGCATCACAATGGAGGATAAAATCAAAAGATCAGTAACAAAGGGAAATTATTGCTCAGAGCTCAATTGTAAAAAGACATCTCATTGAAAATTAAGTTTATAAAAAGCTCCTCCTATCAACATTTTATAGATTGCCGTGTAGACTGCAAAAATAATAACATGATCAACTTACAAACTTACTGTAAGATTACATCTCTCACATTATATTTCATCTCTAACTCAACATATCACCATGGGCACACTAGGGCTGCCCAATATAACATCTCAGCATCGAGACTGGGATGTACACAAGCAAAGTAGTCACATTGCAGGATATACAATGTCAAGTAAGTCAAATTAACGCATACACATCCAGCTACAACCTTTTTTTTTTTTTTTTTGCTGCTTGACACATGGAAAATCTGATAAACAATGAAAGCATGCCCCACTAGTCAAACAAACCTAAAAAAAATTAATAAAAATGAACGAGGAACAGGAAGAAAGCAACATAAAGGAGCATTATTAATATCATGACATGATAGATTGTTGACTTTTTTTAATACAGTGGTGTGATGCTGAGTTAACCAGCGCATTGAAATACTCAATTTCCCTCTCCTCTCCCTCACAAAAATCTTTCAATTAAAAAGTTATATTTCATCACTTATTCTAATCTTTATTTTCTATGCAGATGCACTCCCCCACCAATTCACCACAAGAATTCTAATGATAAATTACTTCCAAATAAGTCTATTCATGTCATTTGAAGATTCTGCCTGTGAAATGGCAGTTTTGGACAGAGGAAAAGAGGATCACCTCATCAAGTTATTTACACCAGTTTATTTAAGGAACAGCCATGTCTGTGAGACACATGCCTTAAGTATATTTCAACATTATTGACGATTACGTTTCACAATGTCAGACCTAGGGGTGCCACTGTTACGAGAAGAAGATGAAAATACAACACTGTAGTGAATATTACGTGTTAAAATGTTGGAATGGGTGCTGCCACAATGACGAAAGTATCCTTTTGGTAATTGGTGCAGATAGGACATTTTACACACTATCGTTATCTGTGGTGCTTGGCTCTGATAGTGGCCGAAGGCTGTGCAGTCTCCAACAGTAACGCAAGGACGTACATCCCCAACTGGAGCTAAAGAGGAAAGGATTGTGTTAAATCAAGAGAAAAGGAGCTCTAGAGAAATGCACTCCCATCTACTATGTGACTGCATTGAGGTGTACTGTTCTTCATTTTAACATGTTTTAGATGAATTTTTGGGCTGAACTGCAGCAACGGGGACAGCTCATGCCAGCTCTATAAAGCAAAAATCAAAGCCAATGAAAGTCCGGGACTGGGTATATGCCAGCCACTTTCAGTTTTAAATTAAAAGGTCCCCTTTTCAAATTTCAAAAATTCAAAAGCCCTCTAGCATATTTATACACAGTCCAGCCATATACTAGGTTTTGACCTTGTTTTTTTTCATATAGGTATATGTATTGCAGAACAAAAAAAAAAACTGCAAAGTCAGTTTTTCAAATATAGTGCAGCCCTACTGCAAACTTCACTTCACATTAATCTTTTGGTGAAACCAGTTTATAAGTGAGACAGGGCATATGCATGTTTTTTTTGCTTACACATTGTTTATACATCTCACCCCAGGAGTGCAGTCCTCCTAGTGAGTAAAAAACATAACTGCCTCCAAAAAACAGAGCTTGTAACAAAATGTTTCTCAGCCAGATTCGATTCACTTGACCACAGAGTGGATGTGAGAGTTCCTACTTGAAACGAGTAGCTTTAAATTAGGTATGTTACATAAAGACAAGTGTGTGTGTGTGTGTGTGTGTGTGTGTGTGTGTGTGTGTGTGTGNAACCAAAATGTTTCCCAGCCAGACTCGATTCACTTGACCACAGAGTGGATGTGAGAGTTCCTACTTGAAACGAGTAGCTTTAAATTAGGTATGTTACATAAAGACAAGTGTGTGTGTGTGTGTGTGTGTGTGTGTGTGTGTGTGTGTGTGTGTGTGTGTGTGCG